>NW_006290460.1:166955-176025 GCF_000327345.1 Myotis davidii
GACCTAAATAGACACTTTTCTAAAGGGGACATAAAGAAGGCCAAAAGATATATGAAAACATGCTCAAAGTAACTAATCATCCAAGAGATGCAAATCAAAATGACAATGAGGTATCATCTCACACCTGTCAGAAGGGCTATCGTCAACAAATCAACAAACAAGCTGGAGAGGATGCAGAGAGAAAGGAACCCTCCTTCACTGTTGGTGGGAATACAGACTGGTGCAGTTACTGCGGAAAACAGTATGGCATTTCCTCAAAAATTTAAAAATGGAACTGCCATTTGACCCAGTAATACCACTTCTAGGAATATATCCTAAGAAAACAGAAACACCAATCAGAAAGGATATATGCACCCCTATGTTCATAGAAGCACAATCACAATAGCTAAGATTTAGAAACAGACTAAGTGCCCATCAGCAAATGAGTGGATTAAAAATCTGTGGTATATCTACACAATGGAATACTACACTGCTATAAAAAAGAAGGAACTTTTACCATTTGCAACAGCATGGATGGAACTGGAGAGCATTATGCTAAGTGAATAAGTCAGTCGGAGAAAGATAAATATCACATGATCTCACTCATATGTGGGATATAATGATCAACATAAACTGAGGAACAAAAATAGATCCAGAGACAAGGTAACACTGAACAGACTGTCTAACCTCAGAGAGGTGGGGGGAGAGGTGATTTAGAGATCAACCGAAGGACTTGATCAATGGACACAGACACTGGGGTAAGGAGGGGGGCAATCGGGGAAAAAGAAGACATATGTAATACTTTAAACAATAAAAAGGCCTTATAAATAATTTTAAGTGACCAATAGCAACAGTATTTAAATAAGTAATGACATTTTTTAAAGTTTGAATACTTCTGTGATTATAAAGATATCTGAATGTTTATATGATCAGATATGAGTCTCAGAAATACAATTCTAGAGACAATATTAAGAATCAAATGGAGAAATTGGAAACAGGCTAGTTAGAATATTCTTGCAGTAGCTCAAGTCAATTTTACACGGACTTTTTCTTTTTACAGAATTAGTTTAATAGTTCATTAAGTTAAATAATTGCTTGATTATCTCATTCATCCCAGCAATTTAACTTTTTTTTCACCTCATCTGATCAATCTTGTGACAGAAATAGATAAAGGCCATTTTTATAAGTAATTGACAAAAGTACTTTGGTGAAACAACTATGACTCAGTAAAACATTTTGTGTCCATTGAGGAGTCAAAAATACTTCCCTTAAACAGGATGAAAGTCCAATTGATTTGGTTTTTACTTTCTTTCCCCCTTTGACTTAAGTGGGCCTGGCAGCCTGAGGCAAAGAACACACCGGTGGTTTTGTTTTCCTTGCATTCATTTCAATAAAATATCTTCATTTTCCCTTTAACTTTTGTGTGAAAAAAAATGTCATCAAGTTACTGGTAATTTTTCTCTAATTTAATATGTACCTATTTACATTTAAATTATCTGACATATTATTTGCTTTATAAGATGCTGTCTATAAAATAGTACCAAGTGCTAGTATAAATCAGTGGCAATGTGAAACTGAAATAGGGTATATGAAGTATTACTAGTCTACAACAGGTAATGAGTAGCTAGATTGCTAACAATTCTAGACTTGCTAACAATTTGCATGTGTGGCTAATTTAGGAACTATGTAGTTGAATTGCCTATATGTCAAATATTTTTATGTTGTTCCACAATGCCTGTTTCATTAGTCTATGGAGAAAGTTTTCAAAACAAGCTGTCATTCATGACATAAATGCAGCTCCATTTGAAAAAAGTTACCCTCAAATTATCATAAACTTAGAGAGATGGAGTAAATAAAAATGTCTGCAGCTAAAATTTGCAAGATCGAGAATCCTACCATGAGTTAGTTATAACCATTGATATAAATTACTATTTTTTGCATAACAGAATTGTTAGACATTGTTTAATCCACATAGAAAAGGGAAGGAAGATCCACTATTCGGTAAGCTACACATGTAATTATGCTCTGTAATCTGCCTGCAGCTAGTAGTCACATGCAGCTTGCACAAATTTCAACAGTCCTTTTTCTGTCAGTGTTAACTTATTCTCTAATGAAAATAATGTATTCAGGAAGAATAAGGATAATCTGAAATCATTATTTTCATTCTTCAAGATTTGCAAGGAAACTCTTTAATATATGTAAGAATAACACAGTTATAACTCTAAAAATTTAATCCCCTTCTAGGTTTTACACAAATAAAACACCTCTAGGGAATGGCTAAAACATGGGATTATGAAAACATTAAAATTAGGAAATGTTTAAGAAAAAAATTTAAATACAGGTAGATTATTAATTTAGCAATTTACTATAGGGTATTATAAATTCATTTTATGAGACCAAGATAAAACAGAAGTGAAAAAATAAAGACTAAATTTATTTACTGTCAGTTGTCATGAGACAATGATGTGTCATAGAAATATGATTGAGAATATCACATATTTCAAGATACTTAAATACATATTATTTCATACTCACCTATATGTATGCTTCTTACACTCATATATAAAATCAGTTTTTAAATTCCTATACAATGTAGACTAATTTTTGCAAAGTATGAAATTCATTAAATTAGATATTTTGGGTTTTAAACTCAAAAATATTGGTTCTTTGAGTTTCAAAAGTTACATAACTTCACTGATTAACATGGGATGAACAAAATCCCATCTGTCTTCTTATGTTTTATTCAGTGACTTTTCACAAGTATGCAGTGCTAAAGTTGAGGTGATAATCTTTCTCTCCAGATTGTTCCACATAATCTAATATTTACACTAGTCTTGGGAGATACATGCTAAGAATATGGTGAACAGGCTTGCTATCTCAAATCTTAAGTTTATTCAAAAGGTCTTCTTAACTAGGTTCCCAAACAAATATTATATGTAAAAAGAAAGTTATAAATAGGGTAAGTGCAAGACCTGGTTTGGTTAGGACTT
Source organism: Myotis davidii (assembly GCF_000327345.1). Taxonomy (NCBI): domain Eukaryota; kingdom Metazoa; phylum Chordata; class Mammalia; order Chiroptera; family Vespertilionidae; genus Myotis; species Myotis davidii. The sequence continues at coordinate 169,925 of NW_006290460.1, forward strand.
TCCCAGGTTATATACCAGATATCCTGAAAAATATGATTAATAGCACAGCGTTTACTATCAGAATAATGCTGGTTTGGATTGTAAAACATATCATCACCCAACCTATGAACTGGGACACAAGAAAAATTATATTAACTAGGTGACATACCAACCCTATCTAATCTTAAAAAAGGACCAAAAGGAAGGAAACGCAATGATCTGAGCACCAACATGATATATCCCTTAATGAAAGTGGTCATATCTATAATCACATTCAATTTAAATGGTCTAAGCATCACAATTAAAAGGCTGAAATTTGTCATATTGGACAAAAATCAAGAACCAACTATATGTTGTTTATAAGAAACCCAATTTATATAAATTGATAAAAGGGCCTAAAAGTAAAAAAAAAAAAAAATAGAAAAAGATACACTATGCTGATAATAGTTTTAAAAATTTAGTGTGACTACATTAGTATGAGACAAAGTTGATTTTATAACACAAATATTAAGAAGCTCATTTCATGACAAGAAAGTTATTCAAGTGTTACAACAATCCTAAAAATTTATGTTTCTAGTAGCAGAGCTTCAAAATATATGAAACAGAAACTGATAAAACTTCAAGAAGAAATAGACAAATCTATCAATGAGTCAAATATTTCAATAACCTATCTCAATAATTGATAGTACAAATAGAAAATCAGTAAGTATTTAGAGACTTGAGCAATAAAAACAATCACATTCACCTAGTTTATGTTTATAAAACATTTCACCCACCAGCAGCAGAATACACATTCTTTGTGAGTGCACATAGAAACATGTTCTGGTCCATAAAACAAGTCACAAAAATTAAAAGGTATTCAAGCCATACAATGTAAATTATGTGAACATACAACATAATTATGTAAATTACGTGAATGGGATTATGTTAGAAAAAGTAATAGAAAAATAGGAAACCCCCAAACATTTGGAAACTAAATAATGCACTTATAAATAACACATAGGCCAAAGAAGAAATCTAATGAGAAATTAGAAAGTCTTTTGATTTTAATGAAAATATAACATGTTGGTTGAAATGCAATACAATGAAAAATCCGACTCAGTTTTGTTTTGTTTGTTTGTTTGTTTAAGAAATAGAGAAGCTGATTCTAAAATGATACAAAAATGTAAAGAATTTAGAATACCCAAAACAACTATGTGATTTCAAGACTTATTATAATGCTACAGAATTAACACAATGTGATATTGACATAGAGATAGGCAATTAGGCCAACAGAACAGAAAACATTCCAGGTAGAGTCCCACACATATATAGTCAATTGACTTTTGACAAAGGTGCAAAAGCAATTCAGTGAAGAAAGGATAGTCTTTCCAACAAATGATGCCAAAACAATTGGTTACCCATGCAAGAAATATAGACCTCATACTAGGAAAAACCTAACGCAAGTAGGGAAAAGGTGGAGACTTTATGGTTTAATTTTTTTCTTACTGGAGGAGAAGGAAAGTAAACCTTATTAAAGGTTGCCTATATGAGCGAGGGGGTGTGTGGGGGGAGAAGAGATGACTATCTTTCAAATTGAGAAATGTGTAGCCTTTGTGTTCAGTTACTATGGGGTTAGGTTTTTGTGATTCAGATTCTAAAAGACACTAATTGAGAGTTGGTCTCCAAGACCCTCAACACCTCTTTAACCAGAAGAAGTAGTCTTATATATTTTTACACATTAGCCATATATTTAAGATTTCTTTAACAAAAAGTTTCTGCTACTAAAAAAATGTTCTGGAAATCATTTATTTGATCATATCATTGCAAAATATGTTTCTCATCAATAAATTTCAAACATTTTTTTTGCTTGTGGTCTACAGTGTGTGTGTGTGTGTGTGTGTGTGTGTGTTCTCTTTCTGATAATGCTAGAAAACCACCCATTTGCAGGTAGGAGCATTTATCTGGAAACAATGACATGAAAACAATAATAGTTTCCCTTATTTGCCTCACTTAAAATCATTGTGACTGTTTAGTTTAACAGGTTATCTATAACTGTAACATGAGGATTTTAGACACTACTAAATATACTTATTGGTTCTTTTTCAAAAACTTGATCACAGGCAAATCTGACTCAACAGTTCATGCTATCATCCATGTTATTCTGTTACTGCAGGGGTATAAAAACACAAAAAGAAAATCACAAGCTTATACCTTTTATGGACATAAGTTCTGACTAATTTGTGAATTACAATGTCATAACTTGAACTCTTAAAACCATAGATTTCAAGCTGCTTTCTCTTTTATTGTCATTTTAATTTTTTGCTTACTTGTTCCTTAAGTATATACTTAATGGACATAAAGAGTCTAAAGACTATAAAGTATGTTCTTTTTGGATTATATCAACAGACAATAATTTCCATGAAGGTTAGGTACAGCAATATATTTGATAGCCCCTTGAAATGACTTAAAAAGTTATTCTTACCTGTGTTCCCAAGCTTTCTTCCAACATTTAAAATGGAATTTTTATATCACAAAATACTTTTGTTGGTATCTTATTGAACAAGCAATTTTTTAAACCAACTGTGAATACCTCATCATGTGTGGATGCTATAATATTGAAACATGAGTTAAAAAGAGACTTAAATACACAAAGCCAACTTCATTATCTTAGGAAGCATCAAAAATTATGTGCCTTCTAAATTTCTAGTTTTAATTAATTCTTAACAAAATTACAATCCCTTCATTAATTCAATATGGTAGCACTACAGCATCAAAAATATTAAAATTAAAATAATTTAAGGTGTCCAGATAACTGCATAATGTAAGACTGTGAGCTACTGAAGGTAGGGATTTTAAAACTCTTCATATCTCAGCAGTTAGCATAATGTCAGACATAGAGCATATAACCTGTTAATAGTTATTTGAATTATATTACTAAATAAGTACCCATTTCAAATAGATAGCAAGCAAATAGCTACATGAGTTCCCATAACACACAATAATAAAATTTATAAACACATTAAAATTAAAATTAAAGTAAAAATATGTTAAGTATTAAATCCTTGAAAGAGATTCTCTCATTACTTTTTGGATGATAAAATTCAAAATCTCTTCATTACGTAAAAATGCATCTACCAACACTGCAATAGATACAAATAATGGAGGAAATTAATATTCGCAGCAGCTTTTACATTAGCACCACCCACATGTTGTTGAACTTGAACTCCATTGTCATCCTTACAGCTTATTATTACTTATTAACTTAGTAACTGCTTGATTTATAGTACATAAATATTTTTCTTTTCTTTCTTTTTAAGGATAGACACTTTGTTAGAATAACCTGCAAAATGAAACAGGTGATTTAGTTAAAGCATATATTATATTCCTGATGTAAAATAAGTTAGGCTTTTAAGGAAGACGTGGTGAGATAACTAATTGCCTTAACATGCACCATAAATAATTGAAGGATATGCAGTAGGATGAAACAAAATGTTTAATTCACACAATATTATATAATGCATTGTGAGGTAACCTTTGGCTTGCAGATTTGCTTTCTGGACTACAGAACAAAGTGCATTAGTGCCATCTCCTGGTTAAGTATAATGATCCGAAAGAGCAGGTTTAACTTTGAAGAAGCCTCTTCCTGACTTAATATTTACTAATATTTACAGTACTTCCTATTTACTAATATGATAAATGGAGAGAAAAAGCCGAAAACTTCTCCTCCAGTGGTAATACTGTGATTATTATTTCTTAAATACAGTAATACAAGGCTAAAAGTTTTCACCTGATAAAACTTTAAAAAATGTTTAGTACCTTACCTCAACTTACATCATGAACATTGTAGCTTTAGGAATAAGAATATATACCAAATGTACAAGAGTATGCATAAGTTACCCCACTAGAGCCAGTAAGAAGTAATATTCACAAAAGTCTTTCTTAACTTATTTCATTTGTAAAAATACTTAAATAGAATTGGGGGAAAAGTTTTTAGAATCTTTTCCTAAGGGTGTGATGTTCCCCATACATAAGTTTCCTGTGCTTATTCTTAAAAGAGTATTTTCCAATGAAAAGAGCTTTAATATCTTTTTTAGAAGCTCTATTTTGGGTTCTAATTTCTGTCAGAATGATCATTGTGATGAGTTCTGCTGTACCTCATGCTCAAAGTTAGCCCATTAATGCATATTTCTACTTAAATGGAAGTATTATACCTGAAGATTTTATTTGAACCTCCAATTATTTATTCTGGGGGGAAAGTTTTTAGAATCTTTTCCTAAGGGTCTGATGTTCCCCATACATAAGTTTCCTGTGTTTGTTCTTAAAAGAGCATTTTCCAATGAAGAGAGCTTTAATATCTTCTTTAGAAGCTCTATTTTGGGTTCTAATTTCTGTCAGAATGATCATTGTGATGAGTTCTGCTGTACCTCATGCTCAAAGTTAGCCCATTAATGCATATTTCTACTTAAATGGAAGTATTATACCTGAAGATTTTATTTGAACCTCCAATTATTTATTATGTCTCAAAACATTTCAAAAGGAAGGTACACACACACACAAACATATACATACAATACATAAGCTGCATTGATTTACATATAAGCTCTTTTTTTATTTTATTGATTTTTTACAGAGAGGAAGGGAGAGAGATAGAGAGTTAGAATGTTTCTCATCTGCCTCCTGCACATCTCCCACTAGGGATGTTTGAGTTCTGCTGTACCTCATGCTCAAAGTTAACCCATTTCTACTTAAATGGAAGTATTATATCTGAAGATTTTATTTGAACCTCCAATTATTTATTATGTCTCAAAACATTTCAAAAGGAAGGTACACACACACACACAAACATAACTACAATACATTAGCTGCATTGATTTACATATAAGCTCTTAATATGAGGTTTTACTTTTGGCCCTCTTCTTTGCCCACTTCTTCTAAGTAATTTTATTTATCCTTAAATTTTCAATTACCTCCTCTATATAAATAATTCCAAAATCTCTTCCTACAGCCATATCCTCCCTCAAGAATCAACCCACATTTCAAACTCTGCTAATATATCTGCATACATACTTGGTATATCTGCTAAATGAACCTGTTTTATATATATTTCAATCTAGTAATAAACTAACCTGAACATATGTCCCTATAAATATATTTCTTCTCTTATTCCATATTTCTGTTAATATCAGACTTTCTTCCCAGTTTACTTGAAATTTGAGTAGACATCATATATATCTCCCACATGAGATATGCACTCACACTTGAGTACATGCACACAACACAAGCTCACATGCCCCTTTCCATGCTCCCTGTCGTATGCCCAGTTGAAACCCTGATGAACTCTCACCTAGCCAGGTCCAGTAATTAGTCTCACGGCTAAGAAGCTTCTCATCTCTCCACACCGCATTGCCTCCTTATTCTTGCTGTCATTGTAATCATCCTAGAGCAGCATTACCTTAAGCAAAACACTAACTCAATGTGTTAAGTGAAAAAAAAGCCTCTGAACTAATAAGTTGGAGAAAAACCAGATTTTTTAAATTAAACCATTTATTTAAACTAAAAATATGACCAAAACTCACAATTCAACCATTTCTCCTACCCCACCTCATCCCCGTCTCTGGCAAACATTAATCCAAGTACAAGCTGGGGTTTTTTCTTTTTCTTTTTTTTAGATTCTCCATGTAAGTGAGATCATGCAGTATCTGCCTTTCTCTGTCTGACTTATTTCATTTCACTTAGCATAATGCCCTTGAGGTCCATCCATGTTGTTGAAAATGACAAGATTTCATTCTTTTTTATGGCTGAATAATATTTCATTGTGAATAATTTAGTTATCCTATTCAACCATCAGTGGATACAGGTTGTTTCCATATCTTGGCTATCTCTATATATATAAAAACCTAAGGAACCATTACAACCGGTCAACTGAACGACCGGTCAACCGGTCGCTATGACATGCCCTGACCAACAGGGGGCAGACGTTCAATGTAGGAGCTGCCCCCTGGTGGTCAATATGCTCCCACAGCCAACGTCTTATGGCCAGCCAATCTCACATGGTCCCTCTTCCCAGATGGCTGGCCCTGAATGGCCCCACTCGGGATTGGGTGAGAAAGGCCCAATCGCCCCAATCACCAGCCAGGCCT
>NW_006290460.1:176227-182554 GCF_000327345.1 Myotis davidii
AGTGACCAAGGTTTCCCTCTTCTCTACATCCTTACCATACCTTGTTATTTCTTGTCTTTTTGATAATAGACATTCTAACAAGTTATAAAGTGTCACACTGTGCTTTTTACATTTCCCTGATGATTAATAATGTTGAACATTCTTTTATGTATCTGTTGGCCAACTGTATGTCTTCTTTGGAAAAATGTTTATTATGATATTCTGCCCTTTTTCAATTAGATTTTTTTTTTTTGCTGTTGAGTTTTCTGAGTTTTTTATATATTTTGAATATTAGCCCTTTATTAGCAAATATTTTCTCCCATTCAATAGAGTTGCCTTTTCATTTTGTTGATGGTTTTCTTCGCTGGGCAGATAGTTTTAGTATAATGTAGTCCCACTTATTTATGTTTGCTTGTGTTGCTTTTGTAACTCATTATCAGGTTCAAAAAATCATTGCCCAGATGGATGTCAAGGAGTTTACTGATATATTTTCTTCCAGGAGTTTTATGGTTTTGGGTCTTATGTTCAAGTCTTAAATTCATTTTGAGTTAATTTTTATATATGGTGTAAGAGAGTGGCCAAGTTTTCTCATTTTGCATGTAGTTGGCCAACACCTTTTATTGAAGAGATGATCCTTTTCAAATTGATTCATATGTTTTTTTGCCTCACTATACTGTCCCAGATGGCTGGCCCTGAATGGCCCCACTCGGGATTGGGTGAGAAAGGCCCAATCGCCCCAATCACCAACCAGGCCTCAGGACTGCACTAGTGCATGAATTCATGCACCAGACCTCTAGTTGTAAATAATGCCGCAATGAACATGGGATGCATATATCTCTTTGATTAGTGCAGCAGCAATTTTCAACTTTTATCATCTTATGGCACACATAAACTAATTAGTGAAATTCTCCAGCACACAAAAAAATATGTCTTTGCCAACTTAACAAAAAATAGTTATAATTTTTATTGAGTTACAAAATAAAATTAATAATAGTAATTACCTACCCTCCTTGCTCCAAAGTGACTTTTTTAAAACTCAGGTGCCTGTACTTGTATATAAAGATTTCAAGTACCAAAAATTAACCAATGAGATGCAACCTTATTATGTGATGTAACCAATAAGATGCAACTCTGTTATATAACCAATATATTTATGATTCAGGACAAGGCATTTACACCAGATGGCTATTGTTATGTAAGCTGTTATCATGTTTTTATTTGATAATCTAAGGGGAAAGAGATTAGTTCCCTGGCTAGTCAGATATTTCATGTTTTAAAAATTATTGTGGCTCACCAGTTGAAAATCGCTCTTCTATAGCTCTGTAATATAGTTTGAAATCAAGGAGTATGGCATCTCCAGCTTTATTCATTCTTCTTTCTCAAAATTGCTTTAGCTATTTGGGTATTTGGGGGTTCTCTTACAAATTTTAGGATTATTTGTTCTGTTTTCTTGAAAAATATCTTTGGAATGTTTATAGTGATTGCATTGAATCTTTAGATTATTTGGAGTAGTATGGACGTTTTAACAATATTTGTTCTTCCAATCAATGATCGCAGAATATGCTTTCCATTCATTTGTGTCTTCAATTTCTTTTATTAATGTCTTGCAGTTTTCAATATACAGATCTTTCCTCACCTTGGCTAAATTTATTTCTAGATATTTTATTCTTTTTTATGCGATTGTAAAAGGGGTTATTAACTTTATTTCTCTTTCTGAAAGTTGTTAATGTATAGAAATGCAACAGATTTTTAGTATTGATTTTGTACCCTGGAACTTGATTGAATTTATTAGCTCTAGTCTTTAGGATTTTCTATATACAATATCATGCCATCTGTAAATAGTGAGTTTTACTTCTTCCATTCCAATTTAAATGCCTTTTCTTTCTTTTTCTTACTTAATTTCTCTTGCTAGGACTTTCCTCTAATTCTACTTTGGTTCAAGTGGTAAACGTGGGTGTCCTTTCCTTATTCATGATCTTAGAGAAAAGACTTTCAGCTTCTCACAACTCAGTATGATATCAGATGTGCACTTGTCACATATAGCCTTTCTTATGTTGAGGTACATTTCCTAATACCACATGGTATAAATTTTTTATCATGATGGATACTGTTTTTATCAAATATGTTTACTGCATTGATTGAGGTCACATAAATTGTATCCTTCATTTTGTTAATGTGATGTATCACATTGATTGATTTGCAAATATTAAACTATCCTTGCACCCCTGTGATAGATCCCACAATTTATTGGTTCATACAGCCAGGTGTCATTTTTAAACCTAATGTATCAATGTTAAACAGAAAGCAATATACAATATGAAATTTAAATCCATTTATTACTAGAGTGCCTACCTTGGACTAAATGAAAAAGGTTTTAAAAATTCACTGAAATGACTATCAAATTATGTATGTGCATGTTCTTCAGAAAAATAAAACACAAAGGAAAATATTACTAGAGTAAGTGTTTTAGAGATTAAAGACTTATTATGTACATTTTGTATTATATAAGTTATGATATTACCTGGATAAAAAAGAAGGCATGGTTGTGGCTGCAGGATTTTGAAAAGTCTTAGAGAAAAGATTTGCAGCTTTTCACAACTCAGTATGATATCAGATGTGTACTTGTCACATATAGCCTTTATTATGTTGAGATGCATTTCGTATATACCCACATGGTTTAAATGTTTTATCATGATGGATACTGTTTTTATTAAATATGTTTACTGCATTGATTGAGGTCACATAAATTGTATCCTTCATTTTGTTAATGTGATGTATCACATTGATGGATTTGCAAATATTAAACTATCCTTCATTCCTGTGATAGATCCCACTTGATCATGGTATATGATCTTTTTAATGTATTGTTGAATTCAGTTTGGTAATATTGTGCCGGAAGCCGGTCCATCCTTGTTGCTTGACACTGTCGCTGCAGGGAAGAAACATCTGCACAACATATGTTTCAAGGGACCTGGCGTATATAGCATACTGTTCTTAATATGTTTGCTTCCCTTCTTACCACTTCGTGTTCTAGCCAGGGCCACCTCCCCGAGAAAGGACTTATGAATCTTAGAGAAAAGACTTTCAGCTTCTCACAACTCAGTATGATATCAGATGTGCACTTGTCACATATAGCCTTTCTTATGTTGAGGTACATTTCCTAATACCACATGGTATAAATTTTTTATCATGATGGATACTGTTTTTATCAAATATGTTTACTGCATTGATTGAGGTCACATAGACCATAAACACCAGAACTTGGCTGGAGATCCTGGCTAGAGATCCTGGCTAGGCTGCTGATCAACTGAATGCTGTCTCTATGTCATTCCTTCTTCGCCGACTCCATCCACACCTTTGGGGACCCCTGGACCTGTTAGGATTGGACCCCAACAATATTGTGTTGAGGATTTTTACATCTATGTTCATCGGGGATATGGGCCTGTAATTTTCTTTTCTATTGGTGTCTGTCTGGTTTTGGTATTAGGGTGATGCTGGCCTCATAAAATGATTTTGGAAGACTTCCTTCCTCTTCTATTCTTTGGAATAGTTTGAGAAAAATTGATATTGATGCTTCCTTGAATGTTTGGTAGAATTTACCAGTGAATCTGTCTGGTCCTCAACTTTTGTTTTTGGGGAGAGGTTTTTGATTACTACATTTTTAAAAAGTAAAATTGATATATTTATTTTATAGCCTTAAATATACTAATGTAAATGTGAGTTCCCAACGGGGGAAACACTATGCAGGTTTTTTCTCTCTTACTTAGACTATGAATTTGCTTACTCTTCAGTTATCATCCTATAGAAGATGCTTTGAAAAGCACTGGTGTACAGAGTCATAATGATAACATCTCGCCTCTGCTCTAAAATGGAATGGTAAAGCTAGCATTACCTAGAGCTGTGATGTCCACTATGCTAGTCACTAGCCAAGTGTGACTATTTAAATTTAAATTGTGGGGAGCCAATATAGGGTTAAGCCTTGAACTGACCCGTTGGCAAAGTCACAAACAAGTCCCAGCTTAGAGGGCACAGTCCTCTTAGCATAATTAGGCTTGACCTTAAAATGCTTCCTAGATCTTATCTGGGAAGCTAATGGGCTGAGAGAGGTGCAGAAAGTGGCCAAAACAAGTGAAACTCACAAGAACAGTGTAACTATGGTAACCACTACCTTGTTTACCTCTCACTATAAAATAAAGGCTCAGCTTGCCTTGGGATCTCTCTATGTGGCCTCAGCCAGGCGCAGGGAAGATCCACGGAGACTAAGGAGAGCTAGAGAGTTCTGAACGCTGTCTCCGTGTAAAACATTCTTCCCCGACTCTGTCCACACCTTTGGGAACCCCTGGACCCGCTGAGGCTGGACCCCGGCATATTTAATTGGCTCCAACTCATTGTCTTGTGCTTTGGTCTCTAAACAGTGCCATATTTATAGGTTTGGCTATTTGTGTGGCCTTCATAGACTCATAATGTCTAAATGATTAAGGTAATTTCATTTTAAAGCTTCATTTTATGGAAAGGAAATTGAGAACTGGAGTGGAGTGAAATTAACACCCAGGTTTCCTTACCTTCATGCCCCGTCTTCTCTCATGCCCTGGAGCCCATTGCTTCACCCTGACTTCATTTCTTCATAATCTCTGGTCCCTTGTCCAGCTTCACTTTGTGACTCAGTCTTAACCCAGGTGGACTCCCTGTCCCTTCCTTGACATACTCTTTTTCATTGACCCTGGCCTCTACCTTTACCCACCTTTACCAAGTTTTTAGCTATTTTCTTCCTCTGCTATGTCCCGAGTTTTGTCTAACACTGGGGACCTGCATATATCCATAAGTTTGTGACCTTTCTTTGGATCCCATTTTATTTGCAAAAGTGGTGCGCATAGGCAAATCCTTTATGAAGGAGTTTCAGTCTGATGGAAGGAAACAAGAAGATAAAGAGAAAATGGAAGTTATTCTTAGCTGTTTACTTGGCATTACTGACCATGTCCTACTTCCATCTCTTTCTCTAATGGACTGCAATGCTTGTATGACTGAGGACTATGGGGAATGTTGAAAACATTTCCATATCAGCATAGATATCGTCTGTATGGCCAGTGGAAGGATGAAACTTACAACAGTTCCCTACTTTTTGTAAAAGCTAAAGCTCAAACAATAGACAAAGCTAGAGATATCATGAACCATCTAACCAAGGAAAATGTGAAGCCTTCTGGGAGACAAAATGGGAAATTGAGCCACAGCAATCCAACTATTTTTTTTTTTTATATCTTGTCACTCTCGGCCAGGCACAGGGAAGATCCACAGAGAACAACGCAGTCTCCGTGTAAATCATTCTTCACCGACTCTGTCGACGTGTGATGAGTTCATGGCACCTGTAGTAGATTCACTGAAATACCTCACTTCATTGAATTATGATGTCTTGGCCTATTGCATCATTGAAGCTTTAGCAAATCCAGAAAAGGAAAGGATGAAACATGATGATACAACCATTTCAAGCTGGCTTCGGCCTCTTGTTAGTTTCTGTGGTGCAGTTTTTTCTAAATATCCAATGGATCTTGCTGGTCTTCTGCAATGCGTGGCTAATCAGCTAAAGGCAGGCAGAAGTATTGGCCTGCTTATATTGGAGGAGGTGGTACACAAAATGGCAGGAATAGGAATCACCAGGAAGAGACAATGACAATGGAGCAACTAGAGGCCATGACTGGTGGAGAGCAACTAAAAGCTGAGGGAGGTTCTTGTGGCCAGATCAGAAACACTAAAAAATCCTCCCAGAGATTAAAGGACGCACTATCGGACTATGATCTTGCTCTTCCCCTTGTTTTGATGATAGCTCAGCAGGGGAACAGGGTGATCTTTCAGGAAGGTAGAGAGAAACATTTGGAACTGGTGGGAAAGCTCTATGACCAGTGTCATGATACCCTGGTACAATTCGGTGGATTTTTAGCATTTAATCTAAGCACAGAAGATTACACAAAGAGAGTACCTTCCATTGATGTGCTCTACAACGAATTTCATATACCCCACGATGTAGCATTTTTAACAAACATTAAAAATTCAGTTCCTCAGCACACTAGCACATTGCAAGTTCTCAGCGGCCGCATGCAGTCCATGGCCACCATATTGAGTCACATTACTGTGTAGTAAGACTGAGTTTAGTAGTTGTTTGACCTGGAACAAGTTTCTTAGGATCTCCATTTCCTTATCTACAAACTTCAGACTATGATAGAATCACCTCACAGAGTGAAAATGATAATTAAATGACTAATACATGGCAAGTGCTCAGAAAAGAAACACATAGTATTACGTTTATAGTAATAATTTTAGTAATAATATGTTTATAGGCATATAGTAATATGTTTA
>NW_006290460.1:182663-183393 GCF_000327345.1 Myotis davidii
CGCACTATCGGACTATGATCTTGCTCTTCCCCTTGTTTTGATGATAGCTCAGCAGGGGAACAGGGTGATCTTTCAGGAAGGTAGAGAGAAACATTTGGAACTGGTGGGAAAGCTCTATGACCAGTGTCATGATACCCTGGTACAATTCGGTGGATTTTTAGCATTTAATCTAAGCACAGAAGATTACACAAAGAGAGTACCTTCCATTGATGTGCTCTACAACGAATTTCATATACCCCACGATGTAGCATTTTTAACAAACATTAAAAATTCAGTTCCTCAGCACACTAGCACATTGCAAGTGCTCAGCGGCCGCATGCAGTCCATGGCCACCATATGGAGTCACATTACTGTGCAGTAAGACTGAGTTTAGTAGTTGTTTGACCTGGAACAAGTTTCTTAGGATCTCCATTTCCTTATCTACAAACTTCAGACTATGATAGAATCACCGCACAGAGTGAAAATGGTAATTAAATGACTAATGCATGGCAAGTGCTCAGAAAAGAAACATGTAGTATTATGTTTATAGGAATAATTTTAGTAATATGTTTATAGGCATATAGTAATATGTTTATAGGCATATAGTAATAATTCAGTAACTGTGAAGTAATATTATCATTAAAATTGTTCTTTATCACCTGGTAATTAAAATCCAAGCTTCTTAATCTACTATTCAAATTCTTTTCTACCTGTCCTCACTTGTCTTTTAATCTCTATTTCTGCTACTTCC
>NW_006290460.1:186379-190332 GCF_000327345.1 Myotis davidii
TCCTCCATTCAATATTAATTTACATACATAATTGTTTCAGGATTATCTGTTGTGTTCTACTGTTTTGACTATCCCTGCAACTATTTCAACACTGCTTTCAAATTTTTGTTTTTGCAATCAATTTTTTAATATTTATTAAAGCAAATTTTCTGTCATTACACTTTGTAGGTTGAATACACAAATAGACAATGGCTTAACCATGTATGCAAGAAAAGCCTAATCAACTACCTCTGCAACAACCAGCCTGGCAAGCCAAGCCACAACCTCTGCAGCAAACAATGGTCAGGGCCGTCAATGACACCAGCTTCCCTCGTCTGTCCCCACTTCCAACTCAGAACCAACGGGAGAGTGTCAAATAAATATAGTCCCTAAATCAATTACATGAGATGACCCTATTCTAGTCAGCCCACCTCCACTCCCCATGCCAACAACCTGCAATCAGAGCATACCTGAAGCTTTCCCTTTCTTTTACTCTAAAGTTTTCCCACTCCCCTGCTTGACTTTGAGTCTCTGCCAAACACAAGTGAATGTAGCTGACTTCTTTGTAGCAAATACTGAATAAACAGCCTCTGTTCTCATTTGGGTTTTCTTCATATATTTCTACACACCTCATTTTCAAATTAATCAAATAATCACTTTCAAGCTTGCCCTTATTTTTCTCTTAGAAAGAAATATTAACCTTAAGCACCAAAATGTTCCTGAATGCTGTGTTTTTAGCTATGAAACTATAATTTTTCCCCAGGGATTAATGGTTAAATCAAGAAGCCACCTGGGCCTGAAAGACCTATGCAGAGATGTTATAATGAATAGGCTTGTTACTCTTGTGTTGGATAAAAGTCACTGGACAGAGAAGCAGTCCCTATTATAATAATGCTGTTTCCATTTAAAATATATACAATTATAAGATGTAAAAAAATTTCTAGTAGAGCAAAAGGTCCAATATATACAGTAAATTATATTACTAACCTTAAAGAGTTATGTTGCTGGGAGTCTAGGAAAACTGGGGATCTTCACAAGCTGAGATATGTGGGAGTCGTGGGCTCAGAATAACAGCCTTGTCGGTTACGGTTACGGAGGGAATGCCCTGGGGACAGGACTGGGGTGGGAGAGGTGTATGAGAGTGCAAGGCGATGGGGTATGAAGAAGATGAACTTCCTGTTCTCACATAAACATGAAGGGGAAAAAGGACTCAGGGTACCAAGGGTAAAGGGATGCTAAATTAAAGCCCAGGAGATGAAGAACTAAGTTGAACATCAGCCAGGTTTTGTTTTGTATTTTCTTTTTAATTTGGCTGAACTAAACTATAAAATAGACACAAATGATCTGTATGATGGTTTTTAGAAGGTTTCTTGAGCTAATTTTCACATCAATTTTTTCTGACTTTAATGCTTAGAGTGACTTCTATATATAACTTGGAGTAAAAAGTGTATATAATATGGTTCTGTTGGAACATACAATAAGTAAGCTATTTTTTATTATTTATTAAAACAAACTATTATTAGAATCAAGTTAAAATTGTTGATTTCCTCTTCAACAAAAATGTTATAAATCCTCAGAGGTTAATATAGAGGTTATATGACTGTAGATGTTCAAACCTATATAATAAAGAGGTAATATGCAAATCAATCCTCATGCCCTTGCATCACAAGATGGCCACCCCCACGTCATCACAAGATGGCTGCCCCCACGTTGTCACAAGATGGCTGGCAGGGGAAGGCAGTTAGGGGCAATTGGGCCAGCAAGGAAGCAGTTAGGTGTCAATCAGGCCGGCAGGGGAGAGGTTAGGGTGTGAGTATATATATATGCATATATGTGCACGTACATATATATATCACATATGTGTGTGTGTGGAGAGAGAGACACTTGGATGAGGTTCTGAGATCACTGAAGAAGGGCCCTCCTGAGAGGTAGAGTAGAGCTCCATATTTAAGCCTTACAATCATTGAGGACCATTTCTCTGGTTCCAGACTATCCCTCTTTCCCAGGCATAATTTCAACTCTACAAATGTGATTACATTACACTCAGTACTAATGAAGAGACTTTAAGAACTGCAAAGTGCTACATAATCAATTGCTAATTTCTAAATGAAGTTTTTAAATTTATTTATTGGGGTGACATTGGTTAACAAACCATACAGGTTTCACGTGTACAACTCAACAAAATATCGTATGCATACTGCATCGTGCACTCCTTGCTGAAAGTATCGTCTCTTTCCACCACCATTTACCCCCTTTACCCTCTTCTACTTCCTCCTACCACTGGAACAACTCTACCTTGTTTGATTCTCATACAAATACTGCTAAGAAGGCACTGTTATTCTACTACACACTTTGCAAATGAGAAAATCAAGAGAAGAAATGTTTAAATGGCTTTGATTAGAGTCATTTGTGTAAGGACATTTTAAAAGCCAAGTGGAAATATTCATTGCACTTTGATTTCTAAGTATTTGAAGTATTTATTTGGACAGAAAAATCCTCTCCGACTCGGAATTTAAAACTTTTGATTCTATAAGAAGATAGTAGTCATCCCACAGCTCATCAGATTTAAAAGTGGAAGCACAGCATGGCATTTCTTTCATCTGCTTTCTAAAAACTAACTCCAGGCTGCTTTTATCCCTTAGGAAACCAGCAGGATATGGGGCCCACCATCACTTTCCTGGGGACTTGCCAGCACACGAATGCAACTCTGGCTAATTCTCACTGCTCTCATATACTCATCAAAAGACTATGTTTTCAGGTTTAGTATGACCTCTACAACAAGAGTAAGAAAATCAGACAAATATTATGCCAAAGAAATGTTTGATAACTTTGATGGAAAATATTTCCAACATCAGTCTGGTCTCTTATCTTTGGCACATTTCCTCATAGATTAATATCAGCATGCTATTGAGAAAACTAATTTTGCAAACAATTTGGAAAATTATCCCATGGTTATAAGTTAAAAAGAGCTAAGAATGCTACATTTATGGATGCTATAGATTATCTACTTGTTTTTGTTTTGCCCTTTTATTCCTTGAGCTATAGCATCACCTGTTTATCTCAACAATGAATATCAATAAACAGATTCAAAATAAGCCCAAATTAGAAGTATTACCATGCAAAAAAGTTCTGCTTCAGATTTCATCTAAAAGATATTGAGCAACAAAAATACAGAAAGCTAAATTCTAGGTGCTTTTTATATTTCATCTGGTTTTTTGGTTTTGTTTTCTAACTACTCAATGATAGCAGAATATTCTGTTTAAAGTAACATTCACTATCTAAATAATGTACAGTAAGACTTATATATAAACAAAGTTTGGGTATTGCCATGGGATTTTTCATAACAGTATTTTAGCTGCTATCTAAAATATTTAGCATAAGCTGTTCTTATTCTAGAATGAACTTGGACAATGATTATCTATCATTTCAGTTACTCGGGAGCCAAGTTTCAGGCTGTTTTGAGAAACCAATGAGTCTACCTTCATAACAAACATTGTCCAAAACCCAAGAAAATTCTTCTCCATATCATTTGATGTATGTTTAAAGCAAAAGCAAAACAAATCCATAAAAGTTTAAAGATTGTGCTATTGCTGACACAGGTGTCAGAAACTAATTTGAATAGTGGGGAAGATTGGAATAGTAAAACACTTAGTAAAGAGGAAAGACAAATTATTACCTTGTCAAATCCTTCCTTTCTCACAGAAAGCAGGATCATGGTGTTCATGCATGCTATTACTTCCAAGTAATACCAAGTGCCCATTTCCTTGCTTCTCATTTGTTCCAAATTGAGTTTCCAGAGACAGTTAGAAATTAGGGCAATAGACCGAAGATGGCGGCATAGGTTAACACCAGAGATTGCTGCCTGGAACAACTAAGTCAAATTAAGCTTGATCCAGGGAAAGGACAACGTCAAGAGCCACAGGAGGGCTGGCTGAGTGGAAATTCTACAACTAGGAGTAAAGAGAATATCATAT
>NW_006290460.1:190758-192078 GCF_000327345.1 Myotis davidii
TATATTTAAAAAAAAAAAATAAAGCTTCCTTATTAATCACAAAAACAATAAAAAAAATAAAAAGAAAAAAAGAAATTAGGGCAATATACACACCACTTGCACATGGCAACTGGAGAATGTTTGCATATTAAACAGTTTATATTACTATTTCAGTTGTATAAATGTAAGTCTAAAGTAACATGTATGACTTGTTTCAGACTGGACAGGTACTGAATGCAGAAGAGCCTTTCAATTGTTCCACATTCCTGTCAACAATTAGTATTGTGAGTCTTTTTAATTTTAGCCATTTTGTTAATGACTTAGTTTTATTGGTAAAGGGACAAGAATAAAATCAAGAATTTTACCTTCAATCTAGAGGCATTCTTTGTGCTATACATAGCAGCCTATAGTTTGAATTTGTTACCAGGTAAAATGGTCTTATTGGTAGCTACAGCTCTGACCTTCATCAGAGCAAATCATAAATAACATACAGTATTTTGTGAATATGCTCCAAGATGAAAAGTCTTTAGTAAATATATATCGAATTTGATCTTACAACTTACTTTTGTACATATGATAGGAATGTCAACTAAATGCTGGTGAAAAAAAATTAGAAATAATTTAGACACAGTACAAGTTAGAGTTCATTGAAATAATAGACCTTCAAGGAGCAAATCGTGATTTTTCACACAAAACAAAATTAATTTTGAATTTGAAATATCTAGAAATATTGGATATGAATTGTGTGCTATTAATAATATTAGCAAAATCTATTAGAAATCCAAACAGGTCTGAGTTTGGAAACTTCTCTTTTAATAAAACATATGTGTATATATACACACACACACACGTATATATTTAATTTAGACAGTGTTTTTTAATTGCAAAAGAAATTTTGCATGAAATATGAAAATTTGAAAACCAGTTAAATATAAGAACAATATTATTAGACTATATTAGGACAACAAAACAAAAATATTTTTCATAAACATAAAGGAGATTTACATTCAAATTGTCTTGAAACTAATTTCTACAATGAAAGTTGTTTGCCATATCCAACTTCCCAATTCAGGTTAAAAATATTGGTTCAAGTGGAAACTAATCATAAGTTGTCCAGTGACTGATGACTTCAGGATTATTCTAAAAAAGAAAAAAATATGGAGTGGATTAGATCCATTCTTTCTTTCTATTCATCAAAAATGTCAGTTGAGAATCATAAAGAGAAGCCACAGATGTTCTGAAAGTTGATAATGAAGGACCTTGTGCAAGTGAAGGCATCAGAATAAGGTAGTGAGGCAGGAGGAAGGAACAGACTCCCAGAAATAAATAGAGATACAGACC
>NW_006290460.1:192578-203995 GCF_000327345.1 Myotis davidii
GATGACCATATGTCTAGGTTTGTCTGAGAGAGTCTTGATTTTCTCCTAGAGCCTAGCATAATTAACAGCACTTTCTTTCTCTCTCAGGAATGACCCAATTGTGACACTAAATTATATGGTCACCTTACTTATAAGAACAAAATAAAAAATGTATGGTGAGGGGTGCTGCCTCTCAGTCTATCTGGGCAAGAGGATAAATGAACTGGTGAAAAGGGTAAACAAAGATCTTTATCTATTTAATGCTTGTTCTGAAAAATCTTTGAAAAATACTGTGTAGCAGACACTTCTCAAGACAGCGAGACAGTACTCTGAAACCCAGGCAGGGAAAATAATAAGTGCCAGACCTGGATTCGGGATGATGAATGGCTAGGTCTTTCTTAGCCCAGAATGAATGTATGCGTTTTGGTCGCTAGGCCTTTTCAGAACACACTTACAGGGAGAAAACAAATTTAATCCCCAGACCTTCTGACTCAGGATGGCAGACAGAGAATCCAGGAAGAAATTTAACTTTTCCAAAAACACCCCAGGGAATTCAAACGCATGCCACCCATTGACCAGACTTTGAAAAACATTTCAGTAAATGTGGACAAGTTCTGAAGCATTCCTAGTAGCAATGATACTTTAAAATCTTAACCCTATAATAGAAGAATCTAGAAATTAGCTGAGTGTACACAGATGCCACTCTCCTCCACCTACAGAAGCCTCAGGAGTTCCAAGATCTCAATTCCATTCTTCCAGGACTAAAGCAGGAGAGTCGGGTGGGAGACAGGAAGTCAAAGCAGGGCCCAGGCCTTGGAGTTAGAACATCTTAACTCCCTCACCCACTTCTTGAAATTAGAAGTTCCCTAGTACTATCAGCAAATCATGGCGGAAGAACCTGTGAATTGCTCCCACAAAACCGCTCAGGTCCAAGGACATCAGGCATTGTCAACAGAGGTGGGGAAACCTGGAATTGTCACAGGAGACATGATAGCACCTTATAATATGACGGCACCTTGGCTGCCATCACTTGAAATTGCCTTTATTCAGTAGAATTTACATAATCTTTAACCAAGTTTTCTCTGACTTAATTCCTTTTCTCTCAGTAATATAATATTTGTATGACTCAATCTTGGCATCTTAAGAAGGTCTGAATAAATATGCACTTTCCATTGAATTTCTGATATAGTCATGCAGAGCCTGTCCTTGATATCATGTTATCTTCTGGGTCATACATTGTAATGTTATTTACTACATATTTGCACTGACAGCACCTTAGCAGCACTGTCACAGCGTTTTAGTTTTCATTGAAATGAGTATCAAAAGCACATTTTGACAAAAATCTCTTGGAGGAGAAACCACACTACCAAATTTTGCTTCAACATAATCATTGTAGTTTTCAGAAAGTAGTTTACCTATTTAATGCTAGTTAGCAGTTTATTTTGGATCAATGGCAGACGGGGGAACTGAATTTACTGAGAAAGACTTCCTCAAAAAATACAGAAATCCTGCTTTGGTTTTCAAGTACAAGGCAATATTATTACCCTCCTATGCACAGGTTTCACCAGGTGATTGAATGAGAAATTATAGTCCATATTATAATAAGGATTTTGCAAAGTATTTTAATATGTTAGCATAGTTAACTGGCACAGTCTGTGACAAAGGTAAAGTGATTTTGTTTTCTGTCAGCAACCTGTTTAATCTCAGTGATTCATTTTGAACACATTTGGGGGGATTAAATTGTCAATATTTCCTCTTAGACTAGTTATTAATTGCCCTCACACCACATGCTACTGAGTATTTTTGGCAGCAGAGAAAAAGGAGAAAAGGAAAAATTAAAATGACTAGTATTCATGGAGTGCCAGCTATGTTGGAAACACTGTTCTAACCAGGCATATTGCAGGCAAAATCTCATTTATTTAGAGCAAGAATGAAGAAATGCAATGTTTTATTATTTTTATTTCTTTAAAAATCTTTATTGTTGAAAGTATTACATATGTACCCTTTTTCTCCCATTGACCTCTTAAAGCCGACTCCTGCCCCCCATCTCAGGCCTTCACTATCCTATTGGTGTGTCCAAGGGTTATGCATATATGCATATGAGTTCACTGATTGATTCTCTTCCCACCATCCGCCCTCCCCCCTCTGAGATTCCACAGTCTGTTCCATGCTTCTGTATCTCTGGATCTATTTTTGTTCATCAGTTTATTTTGTTCATTAGATTCCATATATGAGTGAGATCGTGTGATACTTAATCTTTCTCCGAATGGTTTATTTCTCGTAGCATAGTGCTCTCCAGGTCTATCCATGCTGTTGCAAATGGTAAGAGTTCTTTTTTTCTTAAAGCTGCTATGGTATCCCATTGTAGGCAGACTGGTGCAGCCATTGTGCAATCTGATGTACCATAGTTTTTTAATCCACTCATCTGCTGATGGGCACTTAGGCTGTTTCTAAATCTTAGCTATTGTCAATTGTGCTACTAGGAACATAGGGGTGCATATATTCTTTCAGAGTGGTGTTTTGAGTTTCTTAGGATATATTTTTAGAAGTGGGATCACTGAGTCAAATGGGAGTTCCATTTTTAATTTTTTGAGGAAACTCCATACTCTTTTCCACAGTGGCTGCACCAGTCTGCATTCCCACCAGCAGTGTACTAGGGTTCCCTTTTCTCCACATCCTCGCTAGCACTTGTCATTTGTTAATTTTTTTAATGATAACCATTTTGACAGTTGTGAGGTGATATATCATTGTCATTTTAATTTGCATCTCTCTGATGATTAGTGACTTTGAGCATTTGTTCGTATGTCTCTTGGCCTTCTGTATGTCCACTTTGGAAAAGTATCTATTTAGGTCCTTTGCCCATTCTTTAATTGGATTGTCTTCT
The DNA here is from genome assembly GCF_000327345.1 of Myotis davidii. Taxonomy (NCBI): domain Eukaryota; kingdom Metazoa; phylum Chordata; class Mammalia; order Chiroptera; family Vespertilionidae; genus Myotis; species Myotis davidii. The sequence continues at coordinate 195,442 of NW_006290460.1, forward strand.
TTTGTTAAGTTGTATGAGTTCCCTATATGTCTTGGATATTAACCCTTTATCAGATGTATAATTGTCAAATATGTTCTCCCCTGTAGTGGGCTCCTTTTTCATTTTGTTTGTGGTTTCTTTTGCTGTGCTGAAGCTTTTTATTTTCATGTAGTCCCATTTCTTTACTTTCTCCTTCATTTCCTTTGCCCTAGGACAGTGGTCAGCAAACCGCGGCTCGTGAGCCACATGTGGCTCGTTGGCCCCTTGAGTGTGGCTCTTCCACAAAATACCATATGCGGGCCCGCACGTACAGTGCGATTGAAACTTCGTGGCCCATGCGCAGAAGTCGGTTTTCGGAAAGGAGATAGACGAAACAAGTATACAAGACGAGTGTGGATGGGAGAGTTGGAAGGGGTCGACCTCAGCGAATGTACCTCAATCAGATTGAGGACGTTTTTAGCAAAGGCCAGCTTAAGAGTACCCTAATTAAGTTAATAACAATGTACCTACCTATATAGTTTAAGTTTAAAAAATTTGGCTCTCAAAAGAAATTTCAATCATTGTACTGTTGATATTTGGCTCTGTTCACTAATGAGTTTGCCGACCACTGGACTAGGAATTGTATCCACAAACATGGCACTCACTTTCAATCCCACTCTTCTGTCCTGTCTGCCAATTCTGGGCTTCCCGTTAGATACTGAGGTGCTAACTTCTGTCAGCCAGTGTCTTTTGACTTTCAACACCCCACTTGAAGCTCCAAGCGATCTACCAGTTCACCAGTTGTGTCTGTCTCCACAGGCCTTGGCCGCAAGGAGGAGGAGCCAATCTGCCCTGTCACATAGCTACAGGGCACAGGGCTGGGTCAGCAAACTTCTCCTGGTTCCCTGGGCTCCGCCTCTGCCTGCCTTTGCCTGCTAACCAGCTGTCAAACTTAATCACTCAATAGTCTGTTCCTGAAGGGGCTTTAGGTGGGGGAGGTGCTGTTGAGCTTTCAGGGAAAGTGATGGGAGTGTTTTCTCGTCCCAGGGCTACTCCTCAGCAAGTGGCCCAAAGTATTACTCTGCCCTCGGCTGGACAGAGATCCTTGTATGGGGACCCATGGCGCTGGCTGGGAACCTGGAGTTTTTATCAGTCTGGTTCCCAGTGCGGCAGACGGCACCTCCTCCAATCCAGTCACTGAGGGCTCCTTGAGACTTCAAACCTTGAGCTTGGCCTCTGCTTTTGTTTCCTCTGAGAAGCTCAAAATGCAGGGTGTGGCATGCAGGGCTTCTGAGGGTGGGGCGGGCTGTATCACCTGCTCTGAGCCTACTGGGAGCCGCTGGCTCCTCTCAGGGGAAAATGACCATTTAGGTTTGGACATGTATGAACGACCAAATGCAAGACACCGGCTACTGGATTTCCATGTCTCCCTGCCCTGCTTCCACCCCAGCCTCTCCTCGGGCACCTCAAGTCCACGCCTCCCTCCCTCCCTGCACCAAAGCCCAGATGGAGTAGTTACAATTACAAACTCTTGTGCTCTGGGTTTAGAGGAGAAAAACAACAACAATGAAACTGTGGCTTCTTCTCCAACTGGCTCCAGACCACACAGCAGCCCTGCCGCCTTTCACAGCTGGATGCTATGTGGGCTACAGGTCTCAGCTCTGCTGTTCCGCCTGGGGAGCCCCGCCTGGGCTCTGGGCCTCTATCTTCTGAAGGAACAGACCCTCCCATAGCCCAGTGCTTCCTCATCTCTCAGCCTGTCCGGCCTGCTGCCCCTAAAGCTGAGTCGGCTCCTCTCAGGGCCTCACCCTTCCTACCAGTCTCCAGTGTTTTCTGTCCTTTGATATAAATCTCCTCAGTTGACCTCAATAACTTCTCTGTGGGACGAAGGAGCTGGGGTAGGTTAGGAGTGAGCATGGAGCTGGGGAAGCAAGCGAGTGCAGAAATGCAATTTTTATTCACACTCTATAGCTGAGGTAGCTGAGCCTTGGAAAGGAGAAACTTCTAAAGGCACATGGCTAGTAGGTGTGGAGTTGTGATTTGAAAATTTCTGGCGCTGGTGCCCATGCTATCATTCCACTTTGAAATGGAGAAAGGGAAAAGTGCAGTCAGAACTGTGTGTGGTTGAGCACATCCACAAACGTTTCCAGCCCAGGTGGAATGTTGCCATTTCTCCTGCCAGTTGGGAGGCTGGTGGAAGGGAAATATTTCTGGCCCACAGCAGGTTGAAGCAGTGATGGAAGCAATGATGATGAAGCCAGAGCGGGGGTCTGCCAGACCATTTCTGAGAGATTGCATAGGGTCATCACCTGAGGAGTGTATCCGGACAGACCATCAGTGCAAGGAAATACAGGGTTCCTACCAGAAGCTTAGTGAATGTTCTGGTAGCCAGAAGAATGTGAACAGCTAGGCAGGTGTCCCTCTGAATGAATATCAGAGACAGCAGCAGCTGGGCCTCACAAGTTGGGTTGGAGTCAGTAAATTATGTAGATTTATTTAATGCTCAATTAGGTGCAGCCATATTACCCTAAGGTCTTAGATGAGATGTGGTTTTAGTACCAAATTGTTCTTTCCTTACTGTACAATGAAATATTTGTCAGGATTTGTCCACTGCAAAATCCTGTCAAGTAGCTAGCATTCAGGTTACATTCTGAATATCAATAACTTCTTTCAGAGCCATCATGGGACATTGAATAGCATCTGACCTGAACCTATTTAGGACAACAATTATGTACATTTCTTTCTTATTCGATTATTTAATACTAATATTATGTTAACTTCTTTAAAACATTAAATCTACTATTTCCTTATGACAGTTAACATGAGCTTATAATATTCCTCAAGAATCACACAATCAGCTTTCAGGTCAAAGTATCCCAAATATTTATTTATTCCCTAGCCATCTACTCCCCAAAGATTCACTCATCTTGATTATTTTTCAATTACGAACTTAAAGGGTTGCAGTAAGATTAGTGATTTTCAAGGGGCTTTTAAATAAATTAACATTTTTAGTTGTGTTCACATAATCTCTAGACATGGGAGGTAGGTGATTTTCGACTTAAGAAAATGTGCTAACAATTTCTTGCCTTCAGTTTAGGAAAAAATGTTATTGCTTAAATAATTAACATGAAGATAGCTGTTACTTGAATCTCTAAATCTATTGTTAGAAATTATTCTTGGTGATTAGGTTTACATTTGATAACATAATATGGAATTTATAAAATTCTCTTTTATATATATGTGTGTATGTATATGTATGTATAATAGTTATACATCCTATATAATAAAAGCATAGTATGCAAATTGTCCCTTTGACTGGAGTTCTTTCAGGAGTTTGACCAGTGGGCAGGCCTGCCGGGGGAAGGGAGGGGGGGCCCTGGCCAGCAACCAGCGGCTGCTAGGGATCCTACCAGTGCACAAATTTCATGCACTGGGCCTCTACTAAAAATATAAAAGAAATAAAAGAAAAAACATACCCATATTGTTTTGAACAGAGTTTTCAAATTCTCACATATTTGACAGCTCTTTTGAGGTATAATTGACAAAATTACATATGTAACTTGCTTCTAATTTTGAAATATTTTAGATTGAGATACTTTAGATTTATAGGAGAGTTGTAAAAATAGTATAGACTCCCCCTATATCCTTTAGCTAGAGTCTCCTATGTTAACATTGTGCAATGATGAATATAAATAAATTAACATTGATACAGTACTATATACTAACTGAAGACTTTATTGAGTTTAACCAGTTTTCCCTAAAGTGTTCTTTTTCTGTTTTGGGATCCTGCATAGTCTTTAATTGTCATCGTTCATTTCCAATCTGTAATAATAGATCCTGAGATTTTTGTTGTATTTATGCATTTGACACCTTTTAAGGGTAATTATCTTGCATTTTGTGGAAATTTTCTCAATTTTAAGTTTGACATATCTTTAAAATTAGAATAAAGTTATGGTTTTTTGAGATGAATACCAGAGAGGTGATTTGACCTCAATGCATAAGTTCAGGGAGTATGTGTTGTAGATGTACATTATTACTGATGTTAAATTTGGTCATTTAGTTAAGGTGATGTCCACCATGTTTTTTTCATTATAAAGTTATGTTTCCTCCTTGATACATAATATTTAGTGGAAATACTTTAAGACTATGCAAATATTCTGTTTCTCCTTAAATTTTGCCCAACTGATATTTTTATCTTATCAGATATTATGTCCTTCAACTTGCTATGTTGGTCCTCTTAGTAATGCAAGTACTTCCCTGCCCCTCAACTAGGGGTAGATTTTTCTCCAGCTGCAATCTGTTTTCACTAGTGTTCTAAGAGCAGAAGTGTTTGTTTCCCCTATCCCCACAGATGAAGGCTCCTGTTCCAAATAAGAGGTAGAGGGAAGTGTTCTAATGGCGTTCAATGTTCCTTCCACTCCTCCCCATCTAGTTTCTCACCATGAGAGCGACTTCTTAGACTTCTTTGATGTGATTGCCTCCCAAGGTTCATGGAGATAAAAAGTGCAATAGGTTTGCAGGTTTCATTCTTCTGTGTTTTGTTCTCTAGTTCCAATATTCCCCCTCATTTGTTTTAGGCTCACTCATATTCATTCACTTGTATTCAAATGTCTGGTTGTGCACATTTAAAATAAAGAAAAATGTTTATTGCAAGTTCTACCTGTGGAGAAGGAGCTTGCAGATGGCAGGCCCCACTACAGCACGATCATGTGAGGCACCAGACCATACTTTCCTTTTTATTTTTTTATCCTCACCTGAGGATATGTTTATTGATTTTTAGAGAAAGAGACACACATTGATGTGAAAGGGAAACACACATTGGTTACCTCTCATATGCACCCTGATCAGGGATCAACCTGAAATGTAGTTATATACTCTGACCAGAGATCAAACCAACCACCTTTTGGTGTACCAGCGGCCAAGAGAGCCTCTTCTTCAGTTGGCTCCAACTGAGTCACCTCTTCAGGGCCAGACCATACTTCATACTGATGGAATGATCCACAGACAAATGGAGTGGGTTTGTTCCCATTTACTAGAGGTAGAGTTGGGTTAATGAGTGTTCTTCATAGACTAATTCTTCCTGCTTTGCACCTCCACAGTATCAGTAGCACCTTTCCAGAATTCAGACCTTCTCTGGGGTTCTATCAGGAAAATCAGCTCCCTTTTAAGCAACATACACTTAAACATATCTTAGGCTGTGGCTTTCTTGGCACTATTTGATCTGTTAACAGTCTCCAAGCTATTTTTTCATTTCAAAAATGTATTTAATTTATTATCTACTGATTGCTCCCATGTACATTTTTTGTAGGCTGTATGTCTTTTTAAATATCTTTTATCATTTTTATTTCTTAGGAAAAAAATGTTTAAAATGAGCAATTAATCAGCCATGTTGGACCAAAGCTAAAAATGTTATTTCTGATTTAATTAAAAACATGTGTTTTCAAGGATGAATTTTAACTACGAATATAGTACCTTGTGGTTGTTATTCATCAAATAATAGATTTTAGGGATATTTAACCTCTTTTTTATTTTTGGCCTTCCCATAAATAGTCATCCAGAAACAGATATATAATATGAAAAACTTTGAAATATGAAGCAAGGCATAAAGTTTCCTTTGAAAATAGTTATGTTACAAATACTTTTTTTTCATAAGTTTGCACAAGCACATTGTGGGATAGAATGAAAAGAGCAATGGACGTGGAGTAGGATGTAGACTTACATTCTAGTATCTACCTTAATCTATAACTTCAGTTGCATATATTGGGTTGTTTGCCATGATAATTATTAAGATCCTTTTCATTTATAAACTTCATTATTCTAAGCCTTTGATCTCTTTCTTTTATTGTTTTCAATGATGTTTTGGACCCTTAATATCATTAATTCAGCTTCATTTGTTAAAGTTTTAATTTTTTGTCACCTAACTTAACCAGCAAACACAAAGGTAACTTTCTCAGCATTATGCATTTCCTCCTACACTGGACAGTGTAACCATAATGCCTTCCACTCCCACAGTCCTTTTCTAAGAAAATTGCCCATGTATATAAAAATTTAAGGCAGGATGCAGAAGCAGCTTCAAGTAGTTCATTCCTCTAAGGAGCCATATTCTGTACTAAAGGATTGTACAATTTAGGAAGTGAACCAAGGAATAGCAATGAACAAAGAAAAGAAAATCTGTAGGTTGGCCAGCACTAAAGTTCTAACCAAATTTTCATGACAGTAATTAGGTAATTTATGCAAATTCTTCTCTTAAGAATCTGAACATGAGCTATAGAATGAATAAAGAGATGGTAGCAGGAGCTGAAAACATGCACGTGAGAGGGGGTCATGAAATATCAGGACCAAGAGTTAAAATATGATTATGTTTATGTGAAAAGTAAGTCAAAACTGAGATAGGTAATAGATGTTCATAATACAAAGTAAAGAAAATGATTACAGTAGAAGTAGAAACATGGAAGAGTATATATTTCAGTGGCAGGAGATGGAGGATCTCCTGCCGAATAAGGGCTAAAGCTTAAGTGAATTTTCCAAATCTTTGGTCTAGCCCTGGATTCCCGTTAGACTACACTTGCCTTCATTCTCATATGCAATGTAACTACAGTCTTACTATTACAGGTAAGATGAGTGACTCTCTGTTTCTAGCCACCAAAACAATCCAGCACATTTCCCAAGTGTTGGACACTTAAATGTCTTCTTTGTACCCACCACAAATGTGGGGTATAAACACCAGGGCTTCTTGATATGGTATTTCAAGGGTTCTAGAAACTAAAAAAGAATTGATTAATCAATCTAAATATTAGAGAAGCAGTAAACATACCTGCACACTTTATACTACTATCAAGTATTAAAACATTCACTCATGATATACACACTGCAGGTGTAATTGGAGTTTACTGAAAGTATAAACTGTGACAGGCCATAACTTCTTCCACTGGTTATCACCACACCACCACACTCTGAGACATTCTAAAACATCCTTACAGTGAATCAACAGAAATCTATAAATCTAGTTAAGATGCTTGAATTTGTCTTGCCTCACCAAGACAGTAAGGCAAGACAGCTTTCAGCCTGAGGTCATCATGCATTTGTTTCATGACATTTTTCTTCCTGAGTTATTTCTGCTAAGAGTAAAGAATCTGGGAGTTTCTTACACAGAAGTAATGAAAAATATAAAAGGAAATATTCAGACTTGGAATAGAAGGAAAATGAGAAATAGAACTTCTAGTATAATGTTGTAATGTCAAATATATATAAGAAAAATACAGTAACTTATATGACATTTTATATTTGCCTCAAACATAAAAGGTTTATCTTTAATATTACTTTAAGACATTTTACTGATGTCAATGAAGTTGAATTATTTCTATATCCAAGTCTATTTTACTTTGCTTCCTGAATATTTTACATATTAAAGTTTTATTATTAATCACAAGTGAAAGTGTGTTAATATAGTGGTAAGTTTCACCTCTCTTCTCAATATTCTACATGTGTAATAAGAAAGATGCATAGACTTTATGTGATTTCAAATAAAAAATACTAATGAATATACTTTATTCAGATTTTCATTTAGAATTCAGGATTAAATTTTATTTTCCAAAGTAATCTCTTAGTAGTGAGGATTTTTAAAATTATAATTGACTAATAAATAGATCCCTTCTGTTTCTATTGTAAGGTCTTGTCGTATATAAACCATCTTTACCTCCACTATTATTAAGAAGATACAAATATAGTGCTTTAACATATGTTTATAAAGTTAAAGTAATATAAATTTTTAGCTGTTTCAACAAATTATTTTGATGATTGTTTGACTATACTGTGATTTATTCTCTAAGAACATGGCCTTTTCCCTTAGACCTTGAAATTGAGAACAATTCACTAATGAAAAATACTCCCCAAGAGGAAAGTGGAAATGACATTGACTGAACTGCTACATGGCATACATTTGATAGGCTTTGTCACAATCTGTGTGGGGAATTTCCAAAATAATACTGTGACCTCTTTCCTTGGAAAAAAAGAAAGTGAGAGTTATACTTAATGTAATTATGTTTAGATGTTATATTTTATTACTAATTGAGGTGAGGAAATTAAAGATTAATCTATACTGGTCCACAAAACCTAGTCACAAAAAATGTATCAGTTTAGCCCTGGCTGGCCTGGCTGTTAGTTGAGCTCTCATCCCACGCACCTAGAGGTGCCGGGTCAATTCCCCTGTCAGGGCACATACCCAGGTTGTGGGGCCCGATTCCCAGTAGGGGACATGCAGGAGGCAGCCAATTGATGTTTTTCACTTATCCATGTTTATATATCTCTCCCTCTCTTCCCCCCCTCTCCAAAATCAATAAAAACATTTTTGTTTTATTTTTTAATGGTTTCTTTACTCCCTTTTCTCCCTTATAGCCTATTTGTCACTAGGCCCCATCGCCTCTACAAAGAATTTCCATACTTCCTCCATATCTAAGAAAAGTTACAAAATAAAGGTAGATGTTAGCTGTTAAATAATGCTGGAAAGGCCCTTGATGATGATGATTGGCTCCCTAATAATTTCATAATGTGGTTAAAAATCTTGGAGGATATCAGAACTTAACTTTTTTTTTTCGGG
>NW_006290460.1:204482-205708 GCF_000327345.1 Myotis davidii
AAATGCAGGAGGCAGCAGAGCAGCCAATTGATGTTTGATCAATGTTTCTCTCTCTAAAAAATTAATAAAAACACATTTTAAAAATTTATAAATTTTAAATATCACTAAGTTTAGTCTGCATAAATAAGATTTAAAGTTTGATCCAATAATAGATTCCTCCTTCTTTAAGGAAAAAGTTTTTAATGAAAGTCCACTTCTAGCATAACTTTGGGAAGATAGACCTTCTATTACATAAACAAACCAAGGGGTAAGGGATCATAGAAGAGCCTATTCAGGAATTGAAACCACAGCTATTGGCACAGCCTTTTATTTAGATGAAATCCTGAGATCATGCAAACCAAGCCATTCAGTGTTCTAGTGTTCAGCTTTAGAGAGGTAGCCAGGCCAGTAGAGTCAGATCCCAAGAAGGGTCAGTAATATACCAGCCACTCCTATCATTGGAACAGTAGATTATGAGGCTATTCATCCTACTTTTAACTTTGGTGAGAAACTGTTGGAACAAAAGATTAGTGCAAGTCCTTCTCTCTCCATAGCATTCAATAAATCCCTCTCTCAAGTCTTTCAATCAATCCATGTAAATGAGATAGGATTGGTTAAATAAGATCTTTCTTAGAACTCTGAAATCTAGGACCCAATTTTGGGGACTGTATAGAGCAGCGGCTTCTGAAATATTACTTACAAGCTTCTATATGGCAGATAAACTGATGAAAAGACTGAGGTAACTTGCTCAACATGACACTCTTACTAAATAGCAAGAAAGAGAGCATGGAGCTGTGACAGGATTCTGAAGCAGAGGGAATAGGGAAACTGAGGCAGCAAAGTTAACACAAGGCCAAGCAATGTGGGCAATTTGTAGCTAGCTTATAACTAACAAGCTATTATCTTTCCCAGCCAAGGACACAGAGCAAATGGTTAAAGAAAACCTTAATGAGAGAATGCAGAGAGAGAGAGGCAAAGGGGAAAAGGAAAGGGGGCCGTTTTACTCCCTAGGCAGAGAAGCCAGCAGTCTCAAGGCTTGTCAAGTTAAAGTTTCCAGGTGCTTTTCATGAATTCTGGGAAGGCCACAACAAAGTAAAAAAAAACCGGGGGTGGGGGGAACCTTGAGAAAGAATATGTACCTGAAGGGGCGAGTCGTCGCGGGGCCTATGTGGGCCAGCCGCCGGGCCCCATGAGACACAGCCTGACCACGCTGCTGGCGGCCTCAGGCACCGACTCCCCCGCCCGCC
>NW_006290460.1:205946-212427 GCF_000327345.1 Myotis davidii
GCTGGCTCCCTGGTGGGCTCTTGTGAATCTTGAAATCTGGGCACAACAGTACCAAAATAGTCAGCAGAGGAATTTTGAAGCCTATGACAGGAGGGTATATAACACCTCAGCCTCCCCCCCGCCCCCCGCACCTTGCTCTTAAGAATAGCTGAGATCCTGTCTGTGCTTCATAAAGCCAGATGTATAGGTTTGCTTGCTTTACTTTTGCTTTTTCAATAAAGGTGCATGCTTTAATTGCTTTAATAAATTGGCTTTTCACAACGCAGCCAAAGTCTCGTATAAACGTAAGATAAGGATCCATTTTGGGGACAGCCCTCTCTCACTGGCTTAGGGGGCTGTACTGTTCAGTAATAACTCTCTGGTGTCGGTGAGAAGAGCCTATACCAGAGCCCTTGGCAACCTACTTCCAAAGTTCTTGATCTAACCCCTGCTGAGCTTCAATATCAGAGAGCCAGCTCTAAATGTCTAACTTCTGCAATTCCACAGAGTTCTTTGTAGGATGCTCCTCTTGACTTTAACGTCTTGAGCTTGAACTGGATGTCCTGCTTTGTTTTACACACACACAGACACACACACTCGGGGCGGGGGGGCGGGGGAGGACACATATAAATGTATTCTAAAATATGTGCTATTTATTGAGACTATTCAGTATGGATAAAGTCTCCCCAACGGAGCAACTTCCCCCATGTGTTCACACTTCAAGTTTAATTTCATAATTTTTAATATGCATTATCTGCAGTAACATTGTGACAACTTTATACTTTGGATTGGCACACAATACTTAAAACAGATTTATCTTATTTGTTCTTTAAGTAAACAATAAATGTTTTAAAATTGCCTAAATATACCATTCTGAGCCATTTCATTCTACCAGGAAGGTACGGTTGTTTTCCTCTCTTTAAAAATAATAAATACCAAAATAATGACATTTAAATAAATAACGTAATGATGATGACATTTAAAAATCCACATTAAGGCCAAAGCCTTATTTCTCTTTCTACGTGCATGGCTGCTCAGCCCTGAGCCCCAGAGCCCTGGGGAAAGGCCAGTGGTTTTCTTCCGGAAGAGCTTGAAGCGGGGAGGGGGCACTAGGGAGTGGGGGAGGGGTGGGGTGCTCCTATTTCTCATTCTCTCACTGTTGTTTCAGTTCAAAAAGGCTGGAGGGAATTTCCTATCACAAATCAAAAAAACAACCTAGATGTTTCCAATGCTTACTCTCAGGGAGCTTGCTTCAAAGACCCTTGTTAATTAACACACAGTTTCTGCTCCGCCCCAGCAGCTGCCCTTACAGGAGTGGGGCCCAGAGCAGCTGGTCAGACATGAGGAGCTGGTGACAGCACCTAAAATAGCAAACATGCCACCAAGAGATGTGCGGCATTTGTTTGAAAGGGTGTGCTATAAAAGATTGAATTATTTCCCAAATAAAGTAGTAATAGTTACGTCGTAAACACACAATACTTGGGAGACTTGTTTAACTTAGAATGGATAATGATGCCAGCGACAAAGTCAACACAAAGAAACAAACAAAAAGAGTAGTAAGAAAGAGAAACAGTTAAGTGCAGCCCGCAGTTCAGCAGTTCATCCATGCAGCCGGATGGCGTCCATCCTTCTGTCCGTCCCATACACTGACGTGGAGGAGTAAACTCATCAGGCAGCCACTCTAACAGGAAAATGGGCAGCTGTCATCACATAGCTCCTCCTGGACTTTAATCGAAGTAACTCATCCATCGGCTGAAAACAAACAAAATGATGTTGGTTCCAAAGTATCCAAGGTAGAAATGGAGTGATCTGAAATGTCAAAGAGCCCATTATTTTGTAAAGAAAAAGTACACCTCAAAATACTTTAATTCCACGTGTGGACAACAAAATGCTGTCTGGTCTGCCAGCCCTCAAGGGTGGCAGGGGTGGCTCCTGCATTGTCCCCTCAAGAAGGGCTAGTTCCGGCTAATGTGCTTGCACCAGGTGCCGTCTTTACTGGGAAGGACAGAGAGTCTTTGCTTAGTTAAAAGACTAGGAACCAGGTTTCATTGTTGGTTTTAAAGTTCAGGTGTGACTTGTCTGTCTATATATATATTGTTGCTTTCAGAGAGGAAGAGAGAGAAAAACGTCAATGATGAGAGAGAATCATTGGTCAGCTGCCTCCTGCCCGCCCCCCACTGGGATCGATCCCACAACCCAGGCATGTGCCCTTACCAGGAATCGAACCTGGGACCCTTCAGTCCACAGGCCAATGACGCTCTATCCATTGAGCCAAACCGGCTAGGGCAGGTGTGACTTGTCTTTAAGCAGTGTTAAGGCCACCTGGGTTTTGTGTTTTTAGTGTGGATGTGAAGTTCAACCAGAGGACTCTCTGCCCACACAGGTGCACTGGAGCATAGGTGAGAAGCAGTGTCTCCTTTTGGAACCACCCATTGACAGTAGGAAAGCTCTGCTGGCTGCTAGTCCTGGGGTAAGCTGCCTTTGGTCTTGACCTGCTTCAGCTCCCACTGCTCTGACTGTGAGGAACTCAAGAGTCTGGCTCTGTTCCCACTTTACTGATGAGGAATGGGAGGCCTGGGGAGGTTCAGGTTACTCACATAGAAAAGGGCAGATGATACATTCAAACCCAGTCTGAGGCCAGGACTAACAGCCTGCAAACCAGAGGGATGCTCAGAGTCCTGTGCAAGGCTAGAGCGGGGGCACTTCCCCTCACAGGAAAGCTTTCTGGGAAGAAGATTTTCAGAAAGTAGGGACAGAGAGTAAGAGTGTGGAGGTATGAAATAGTTCCATAGGTGTCTCATTCCTCATTCCATAAACCATGAAGTGGCTGATGAGCTGAGTGAGCATGGGTACCCTACTGAGGGGTGTTGTTGGGATACTTGACCTCCTTCATATGGACTACCAAGAGCCTTTAAAAGATTTCTCACAGGGAGTAAATAAAAGATCTGCATGAAAATAAATCTTCTCAGTAGTTGTGTGTTAGAATGTGGGGAATGATTTGAAGTTGGTGAGACTAAAAGGGTGAGATGAGAGCAAATTGGACCAACAATAGAAGACAGTGTGATTAACTTTCATGTTTGTAGTCTAACACATAAAAGTGCTAAGGATGTGTTAAACTGTTACACTCTCCCCACCCCCAAGTAATTAAGCCCTTAATAAATACCCCACTAACCTAAATATTGTGAATTCTCCCCACTCCCAGTTGACATAACCTAAATCCAGCACGGGGATTAGTGATTCTTTCAAATAAGCAAAATAGATTATATTTGTCTTTTATCATATTTTAAGACGAAGGAGAAAAAAAGAGTCCAAATGCTGCAATTTGTTATCTCAATGCTAGTTCTGCCTCCTCTAAAGAAACCAAGCTCATACATTTATACGTACTCAGATGTGGGGTGAATGACTAACAACATAAAAGTGAATTGGAAGCTTAAAGAGCTAGATAAATACAAATGGTTATATAAAACTCTGCACATTAAATATTTATATTCACTATCTCCACTTGATCATTCAAGTTATGACTTAAAAGTTTAGAAGAAAAATGAAAAAAAGCTAAGGTCTTTAATCAGTATGTGAACACCATAACAGAGGCTCTGAAATGAAAAACACAAAAATACTGCAATAAGAGTATCCCTTGCCCAGCTGGTGTGACTCAATGGTTGAGTATCGACATATGAACCAGGGGGTCATGGTTCAATTCCTGGTCGGGGCACATGCCTGGGTTGTGGGCTTGATCCCCTGTAGGAGGCATGCAGGAGGCAGCCCATTGATGATTCTTTCTTATCATTCTATTTCTATCTCCCTCTCCCACTCCCTTGCTCTCTGAAATCAATAAAAATATATATATTTTAAAAGAGTGTCCTTTATTGTTGAATTTCTAAACCTGCTCAGAAATTAATAACATCTCAAGACCCTATTAAAATTAGAATAAAACTTGTGAAGAAAAGCTATCATTTATATATACATATATTTGTTTCTTTTCATTATGATGGCCAAGGTTCCATTAGCAACATAAGCATTGCATACTCAAGTGAATTCTTTCCAAATAGTTTTGTTTTAAAAAACATCAGCTTTACTTGCCTCCAAAATACATCAGCCTAGAGGAAAGCAATTGCCCCCTCTGGACTTCTTCTCATCCCACCCTGTGGAGCTTATGATCTGCTAAGGAGTCAGCACCTTGGCCAAGATTAAGAGATATGGGCAGACACAGAGAGTGTCAATGACTGAGTTGTGTGGCTCTGGGACAGGGGCCATTCCCCCCACTTTTTCATGAACTTGACTGGCACTTTCCTCTTAGGAGATCTGCTAGAACCACCCAAATTATGTAAAGCAAATCTGGATGGACAAGAAGGGAGAGATTGAGAGTAATACAATCATACTAGGGGATTTTATTTTTTTTTAATATATTTCTTTATTGACTTCAGAGAGAAAGGGAGAAGGAGAGAGAGATAGAAACATCAATGATGAGAGAGAATCATTGATAGGTTGCCTCCTGCAATCAAGCCCGCAAACCAGGCATGTGCCCTTAGCCAGAATCGAACCTGGGACCCTTCAGTCCGCAGGCTGACGCTCCATCCACCGAGCCAAGCCGGCCAGGGTCGTACTAGAGGATTTTAACACCCCCATTGATATTAATGGATAGATCTTCAAGACAGAAAATCAACAAGGAAACAACAGCTTTAAAAGACACACAAGATTAAATAAATTTAATTGATATCTACAACACAGCAGAATATACATTCTTTTAAAGTGCACATGAGACCAGCTAGTGTGATTCAGTTGGTTGAGTGTTGGCCCATGTGCCAGGAGGTCCCGGTTCAATTCCCCAACAGGGCACATGCCCAGGTTGTGGGCTTCATCCCCAGTGGAGGGTCTCATGCAGGAGGCAGCTAATGGATATTTATCTTTCACTGATGTTTCTCTCTCTCTCTCTCTCCCCCCACCCCTTCCTCTCTCTGAAATCAATAAAAACAGATTTAAAATTAATTAATTATTTAATTAATTAATATGCACATGAAACATTTTCTAGGATAGACCACATGTTAGGACACAAAAAGTCTCAATAAATTTAAGAATATTGAAATCATATCAGGCATCCTCTCTGAACACAATGATATGGAATTAGAAATCACACACACACAAAAAAAAACCTGTAAAAAACACAAAAATATGGAGACTAAAAAACATGTTACTAAACAATGAATGAGTTAACAATGAGATCAAAGAAAAAATAAAAATATACCTTGAAACAAATGAAAATGAGAACACAAACAACCAAAACCTATGGGACATAGTGAAAGTGGCTCTAAGAGTAGAGATTCACTGCATTACAGGCCTAACACAAGAAACAAAATTTTAAAAAAATCTCAAAAATCAATATAACTTTACACGTAAAGGAACTGGAAAAAAAAACAACAAACAGAGCCCAGAGTGAGTGGAAGGAAGAAAATAATAAAGAGCAGAGCAGAAATAAACAAAATAGAGTTTTAAAAAACAATACAAAAATCAATGAAACCGAGCTGATTCTTCGAAAAGATAAACAAGATTGACACACCTTTAAGCAGACTCAGCAAGAAAAAAAGAGAGAGTCTAAATAAATAAAATCAGAAATGAAAGAGAAGTAACAACTGACACTAACGAAATACAAAAGATTATAAGAAATATTACAAACCACTATTTGCCAACAAATTGGACAAATTCCTAGAAACATATAATCGTCCAAAACTGAAACAGGACGAATCAGAGAATCTGAATGACAGATTACAACTAGTGATATTGAAGCAGTAGTCAAAAACTCAAAAAAACAAAAGTTCTGGACAGGATGGTTTCACAGGTGAATTTCACCAAACATTCGAAGAACACTAATCCTTTTGAAAGTATTCCCAGAAATACAAGAGGAGAGAAGACTCTCAAGCTCATTTCATGAGGCCAGCGTTATCCTAATTCCAAAACCAGATAAAGATACTACAAAAAAAGATTATAGGCCAATGTCCCTGATGGACATAGATGATAAAATTATCAATAAAATATTAGCAAACTGGATCCAGCAATACATTAAAAAGATTATTCACCATCATCAGTGGGATTTATTCTGGGGAGGCAAGGTTGGTACAGTATTGGCAAATCAATAAACATGATACACCACATAAACAAAATGAAGGATACGTCCAGATGATCAAATCAACAGATGCAGAAAAAGCATTTCATAAAATCCAGAACCCATCTATAATAAAAACTCTCAGCAAAATGGGAATAGAGGGAACATACCTCAATATAATAAAGACTGTATATGACAAATCCACAGTAATCAACATATTTAATGGGCAAAAATTACATGTGGTTCTCTTAAAATCAGGAATAAGACAGGTATGTCTACTTTCACCACTCTTATCAACATGTACTGGAAGTCTTAGCCACAGCAATCAGACAAAAATAAGAAATCAAAAGCATCAAATTGAAAAGGAGGAAGTAAAACTGTCATTATTTATTTGCAGTTCACATG
>NW_006290460.1:217137-220635 GCF_000327345.1 Myotis davidii
GTGATATTGAAGCAGTAGTCAAAAACTCAAAAAAACAAAAGTTCTGGACAGGATGGTTTCACAGGTGAATTTCACCAAACATTCGAAGAACACTAATCCTTTTGAAAGTATTCCCAGAAATACAAGAGGAGAGAAGACTCTCAAGCTCATTTCATGAGGCCAGCGTTATCCTAATTCCAAAACCAGATAAAGATACTACAAAAAAAGATTATAGGCCAATGTCCCTGATGGACATAGATGATAAAATTATCAATAAAATATTAGCAAACTGGATCCAGCAATACATTAAAAAGATTATTCACCATCATCAGTGGGATTTATTCTGGGGAGGCAAGGTTGGTACAGTATTGGCAAATCAATAAACATGATACACCACATAAACAAAATGAAGGATACGTCCAGATGATCAAATCAACAGATGCAGAAAAAGCATTTCATAAAATCCAGAACCCATCTATAATAAAAACTCTCAGCAAAATGGGAATAGAGGGAACATACCTCAATATAATAAAGACTGTATATGACAAATCCACAGTAATCAACATATTTAATGGGCAAAAATTACATGTGGTTCTCTTAAAATCAGGAATAAGACAGGTATGTCTACTTTCACCACTCTTATCAACATGTACTGGAAGTCTTAGCCACAGCAATCAGACAAAAATAAGAAATCAAAAGCATCAAATTGAAAAGGAGGAAGTAAAACTGTCATTATTTATTTGCAGTTCACATGATACTATAAATAGAGCACAAAGAAATGACTAGAACTGATAAGGGAATGTAGTAAAATAGCAGGATAGAAAATAAATATTCAGAAATCAGTTGCAATTTTATACACCAATAATGAACTAGCAGAAAGGGACACATAGAAAACAATCCCTTTCACAATTGCTTCAAAAAGAATAAAATACCTATGGATAAATTTAACCAAGAATGTAAAAGACCTGTACTTGGAAAATTAAAAGACATTGAGAAAGAAATTGAAGAAGATACAAATAAGTAAGTGGAAGCATATACCATGTTCACAGATTGAAAGAATTAATATCATTAAAATGTCCACACTACCCAAAGCAATCTTTAGATGTAATGCAATAATTATCAAGATATCAATGGCATATTTCACAGGACTAGAACAAATATTCTAAACATTTATATGGAAACACAAATGACCCAGAATAGCAACAGCAATCTTGAAAAGAAGAACAAAGTTGGAGGATTCACACTATCTAATATCAAACTATACTACAAAGATATAATAATTATAACAACATAGTACTGACATAAAAACACACATATATATCAATGGAACAGAATGGAGAACCCAGAAATGTACACACATCTTTATAGTCACTTAATATTTGTCAAAGGAGGCAAGAGCATACAATGGCATAAAGATAGTCTATTCAGAAAATAGTGTTGAAAAAAAATGGACAGATACATAAAAATATGAGACTAGACCACCTTCTTACACCATACACAAGAATAAACTAAAAATGTATTAAAGACTGAAATGTTAGATTTGAAACCATAAAAACCCTAGAAGAAAACACAGGCAATAAAACCTTGGACATTTCTCCTAGCAATATTTTTTTCTGATATATCACTTTGAGAAAGGGAAACAAAAGAAAAAGTAAACGAATGGAACTACATCAAACTAAAAAGATTTTGCACAGCAAATGCAACCATCAACAAAGTTAAAAGACACCCCACTGAATGAGAGAACCTATTCACCAATGATACATATGATCAGGGTTTAATATCCAAAATTTATAATGAACTTATAAACTACACACACACACACACACACACAATCAATCAATCAATCAATCCAATTAAAAAATGGACATAAAATCTGAATAGACACTTCTCCAAAGAGGACATATAAATGGCCCATAGATATATGAAAAGATGCTCAATGTCACTAATCATCCCAGAGATACAAATTAAAACCAATGAGATATCAACTCACACCTGTCAGAATGGCTTTTGTCAATACATCAACAAACAAATTTTGGTGCAGCTGTGGAGAAAAGGGAACCCTGTGCACTGTTGGTGAGAATGTAGACTGGTGCAGCTGCTATTGAAAGCAATATGAAGTTACCTCAAAAAATTAAAAATGGAACTACCTTATGACCCAGCGATCCATTTCTTGGAATACATTCAAAGAAACCCAGAACATTAATTTGAACGAATATATGAACCCCTATGTTCACAGCAGCACTAGGTACAATACCCAAGATTTAGAAGCAGCCCAAATGCCCGTGAGTTGATGAGTACTTAAAAAACTGTGGTACGTTTATACAATGGAATACTAACTCAGCTGTTAAAAAAAAAAAAAGTAAATCTTACCCTTCGCCAAAGCATGGATGGACCTGGAGAGCATTATGGTAAGTGAAATAAGCCAGTCAGAGAAATACAAGTATCATATTATTTCACTCATATGTAGAATCTAATGAACAAAATGAACTACCAAGCAGAATAGAAACAGACCCATAGAGAGAGCTGTTTGGCAGCTGTTGGGAATGGAGGAATTTGGGGGGGAGGGGCTGAGTGGGGGTGTATAGAGATTGAGAAAAAAAGGAGAAAAACTCATTGACAGACACAACAGTGTGGGGATTACAAGGGGACACAGTGGTGGAGAAAGGTATAGCTGGGATAAATGGTGATGGAAGGAGACTTGACTTGGGGTGGTGAACACACAATACAGTTATGACTAAGTATTATGGACTTGTTCACCTGAAACCTGTATAATTTTGTTTACCAGTGTCACACCAATAATTTTTTTAAAAAGAAAGAAAATAAAAGACATCAACTTTGCCTAGAGTAACTAAGTATAATTTTTTTCACTTCTGTTTATATGAAAGAATAAACATTATTTAGCTTTGTTAATTTTTATAAATATAATTCTACCTAAATATATAGATGATTTTTGTGACTTTAATAGAAAAACATAGCTACCCCAGTTATTTCATTTTAGACAAATGAATATTTTAATACATATCTTTATTGTTTGTCTTAAAATCATTATTCCTATTTCTTATGTGTAACTCCTTCTACTAGGATTCATATTTTATGTCACTGGAAAGTAACCATATAAATAAAATATCTATTATTTTAATGTTTCCACATGGTTAACAATATAGCTTATAATAATAGATATTTTACTTCTGAGACAAAACATCAAGCACACTGCCAAGGGCAATGCTTATTTAGAGACAAATGCTTAATCCAGAGTCTGAGGCAGGGCATTCTGAGGACTGGGTTTTTATTTCCTGCCCTTGGCTTTTCAAAATGGTACTGGATATATTTTTCTTAGGTAAATGCAAGCCAAATTTAACAGTATACCTATGTCAGTGCCTAAAAGGTGCAAAACAGTAACTCAAAAGATAACTTATTTGGTGTCATCTTAGCTGAGTAATAATATGAAAAGCACAGCAAAACCAACTAATTTAGAAAAACATGTTAATTTAAAAGGCTGGGACATTTTACAAATTTCTT
>NW_006290460.1:221613-224186 GCF_000327345.1 Myotis davidii
GGCAGTGGCCTGGGTTTTAAGGGAAATGTCAATACTAACGATTATCTGAGGTATGCTTTCTCTTGTTGTTTTTTTTTGTCTATAAAGATACTTTGGTGAACCAATTTGAGCATGAAAAATAACTGCTGTATTTATACCTAAGCTGCCACTGCTGATCTCAAAGTTTCCTGGCTTCTTCCTCCCCTCCTCACTCTTTTGCTATCCTGTGTGGTGATCTGGTGAGAGAATTGATTGCTGCCCACTCCCACCTCTCCCAAAACTACATATGAGTTTCAAGTCTTATTATTGCAATAAAACTGATTTATGCTGGCTTTACTCAAACACACACACACACACACACACACACACACGCATGCACGTGTCCTTATGTCTACCAGTCTTTCCTGCTCTCTGGCCCTTGGTTCTCCAGCTTTGATAGAAACCAAAGGGAAACATTATTTGGCAAATTGAAGGAAAAACAAATGGATCATTACCTAAAAAGCTATTATGAAGACAAAATAAAAAAGTACTCTACTAAAACTAATATAGTTAAGAGGAACAAGTGAATTCACTTTTGGCTAATTAACCTATAGCCATTTCTGTATAAGCCTGTCTCTTCAAAAGTGATGTCAGCTAAAATCCTATATAATAAAAGTATAGTATGCAAATTGTCCCCTCTACCAGTTGTCTGGGAGTTGGCCCAGGTCAGCAGCCGGCAGCTGCTAGGGACACTACCAGTGTACCAATTTCATGCACTGGGCCTGTAATCTATACTAATAAAAGGGTAATATGCTAATTAGGGCAGAAATCTTCTGGATGTCCATCCAGACAAAGCCACAGTGGCTGTAAGGTCTAGGGCTCAGGCAGCCATGGGCTCATGGCAGCTGCAAGGCCTGGGGCTCAGGCAGCCATGAGCCCTGGCGGCTGTGAGGTCCAGAGCTCAGGGCAGCCATGGGTTCACGACAGCCATGGGATGAGGCAGCTCTGAGCCCTGGCTGCTGTGAGGCCTGGGGCTCATGGCAGGTGTGGACTCACAGCAGCTGTGGGCTCAGATAGTTGTGAGCCCCAGTGGCTACAAGGCCTGGGGCTCAGGCCTTGCAGCTGCCGCAGCCGGCAGTGGCAGCAACAGCAGGGTGATGGGGGCAGCACCTTCTCCTTATCAGTCCAGTTGCCTCCCACAGAGAGAGGCCAGACTGTGGCTGGCCTCCAGGGAGCCGACCTAATCCATCTGTAGGACATTCCCTGAGGGCTCCTGGACTGTGAGAGGGGCAGGCCAGGCTGAAGGACCCCCACCACCCAGTGCATGAATTTTCATGCATGGGGCCTCTAGTTTAATAGAAGATGACTGTAGTCAGGTTTACTTCATTTACATGGATAGCAGTCCTCTCATCTGTTCCCCAGTACAGTGTGTTTTGTATAATCCTCATTAGGGATTAGTTTATTATTTTCATGTTTCTCTTTCTGCCCACTTTTATCTTATCACCCAGATTTCCTCTGCTTCTTGAGCACAGAGAGACAGCAGGAGAAAATCACAATTAAAAGCCTTCTATCCAAATAGCCTGGTATCTCCAAAGTTCCTAGGAAAATTGTATTACACTTGTTCTATTTTCTTTGAAGGAGACAAGCATACAGATATTTATTTACAGAATTAAATTTTGTTTTGGCATTCAGAAATTGGAGTAGCCCCCACTTCCAGGACCCTCAGTAGGTATTTTCTAAGACCCCTATATATACTATGCTTTGTTCTATATGTATACAGTATACTTCTGATAAAATTTAATTTATAAATTAGGTACACTAAGAGAGTAACAACAATAACTAATAATAAAGTGGAATCATTATAACAATATACTGCAATACAAGTTATATGAATGGGGTCTGTCTCTCTCTCAATCTCTCTGATAACTGATCTGATAACTGAGCTGGCTACTAAGTGACTAATGGGGGAATGGTCAAGGAGTGGGCACAGCATGGGTCCTCTGACAAGGGGATGCTTCACACTCTGGGATAAACTTTGGCCACTGTGAGATTTCACCATGCTACTCAAATGGCATGCAATTTATAACTTATGCATTGGAACTTTGGATAACTGAAGCCATGGGTAGCACAACTATGAATAAGAGGTGACTACTATGCCCATAACCATTTTCTATTCTCAGTTTTCTTAACTGCTTTTTAATAAGTCCTCTCATTGTTCAGCACAAAATCTGTTGATAGTCACTTTATACAATGTCCTATTATTGTTTTTTGAACATTTAGATATATCTATCTTCATTCCCTTATCTTTACTATTCTGATAGTGATAATGGCCATAATAGTAACCTTTTTTAGGTCCTTTTAAGCTTAATTATATCAATCATAACATCTTTTGGGGGTTCTCTAACTAATTTCATAATAATCAGTTGTTTTTCCTTATTTCCAGGAGTCACGTTTCAAAAGCAAATTTCAAGAATGTATTAATTATTCATTTCATTCAAAAAAGTTTCACAATTTTTCATATCACATTTCAATTTTCAAATCAAGGTGATAACATTATAAAACATACTATTTCAGAGGGAAGTTGCCAGAATGATGATGATACTCAAAACCCAGCA
>NW_006290460.1:224422-225039 GCF_000327345.1 Myotis davidii
GGAATCTCAGACAGAGGTTAGTCATTGGGGCCACTGTCTTTAAATGTACAAAAAGCTATTTATATAGAAGAGGGGTTCAATTCCTTCTGGATGCTGTCAATGTAGAGAGCTAAAACAAGTGACAAGAAGGAAGATTTTAGTCAATATAAAGGAAGGATTTTCTGGAAGCAAAACCTATCCAAAGATGCCAGAAATGTCTTATGAACAAGAAGTTCCTGCATTTTGAGGTGTGCAAGGATAAGATGGACAACCACTAGTCAAATGTTGGAGGAATAACAACATCACAAAATATCAGACTTAAAACCTTTAAGATACCACTAGTCCTTACTCATTTAATTATTCTAAATAAGATTATATCAAGGGTGAGAAAAAACCTTTGTATGATTCACAAAGACCATAAAAAGATAAAGCAAAAAATAAAACAAATTCATTAAGATATACACTGAGTGGCCAGATTATTATGACCACCTGACGTTTGAAGGCAAATTCGCTATAATTTCCCCCTGAAGTTGCTAGAGGGCCAGGTTATTATAAACGTATGAATAGCACAACATACCTAAGTATCGTTGCTGATCAAGTTCATCCAATCATGTTGATGGCGTATCCCAATGGCGATG
>NW_006290460.1:225175-238890 GCF_000327345.1 Myotis davidii
TATTTCAAAAATATGAGCCTGGTGTTTATCTGAGGAAATCTGATAAACTAGAACAATGTAGTGATGTAAATGTATTTAATTTGTATCTGTTATGTTCTAGAAATGAAGTTATATAGTTATGTGCTTATAAATAACTGGACAAGGGATAAAAACCATTTAATTCTTATTCAATTAACCAATAATAATAATGAATGGTAATAAAAATGAAAAGATTGTAAGATACTAATGAAAGAAGTGGCCTTAGCCATTAAGATACAATCGGAGCCAATTCTTTTTTTAATTTAAATATATTTCTCACCAGAATGGCACATTAACACTGTCCTTCTGATGTGATAAGAATACATACATCTGTTAACCAATGTCACCCCAATAAATTTAATAGAAATAAAAAATAATATATATATGATCCATATCATGGTAGGTAATAGGGATAAGGGCTCTCAGAACTGTTATCAGGTGTCCACTGAAGAAATATCTATTCACCACAGAGAGGATGTTTCCTTGGGTTTCATCATCTCCATTGTAGCTTCCAGATCTTTACAATTTGCCCAATATCCTTCACTCCAGCACCATCCCATCATAGACTCCTTTAAGACCAAGGTCAAATGGCCCAGGTCTCCCTGGCCCAGGCCACCCCTGGAATTCTGTGCACACATCTCTTTGGTATGCTGCTGTCTTGCCACCCTCGGGGACTGACATAGCATCATATTATCAAAAGCAAGCAGCAGGGGTACCTTAACAAATGACACTTGATACAACTAACAACCTCACAAAATACATGCTTTCTCCCCAAATGACACCTAATCCCCTAGGGAGCAAAGGAAACCCCTAGATCACTTAAACATGTATGGAATGATTCTGCAGGCCAGACACAAAGGAAATCAAATGGGTGATGTTTACTTTACCCTGCCATACACACAGAAGAGAGTCATCTTGAAAGCTAGAACCAGATCTACCCTGGCTCTTCCCTGCCTTTGAACGGTGTCACTCCTCTGCTTCCACTTGTCTGGGCTTTAGTTCATTTTTCAGAAGGGAGGAAAGGTGGCAGAAAGAAAGTGGAAGGGGAGGTTTAGGGCAGGGGTGGGGTAGGGAAGATGATCTGTAAGATAAAACAAAAATAATACGAAAATGCAAACACCAGACTTACTACTAAAATACTGTTAACATTAGAAGGTAGCTGGAAATACATGCTGACAGACAATGATACACACCCCAGGGACAGGAGTGGTGAGAGACTGTGGCAGAGGCCACCAGTTTAGACTAAGAGTCCTTTCAATGGACTGCCGAAAGGATGGGATGTGCTGCATCAGCTGTGAGCATTCTCTGAGGGTGACACTGCAGGCAGGGCAGGCCTGGAGACCCACAGGCCCGCCCAGGGCCTGCTTGAAGCATACAAACATGTAGGACACATTCCTGTCTTCTCATAGCAGCGGGAGGTGCAGGGTGAACTCCAGGGGCTCTGAGTCTGCAGCCATCACAATGAACTCGGAGATGCCTCAGAGAAACTTTAGGGTTTTGATGGCCTCACTGGCTCCTTTCCAAAGTGGCTTGTAGCTACATAACTGCTGAACAAGGCCCAGCAGTCTCTTGGTGACTAGACAGTGACCTAAAACCATGCTAATTGTCTAGGTATATAAACTCCTTAATCTGACTAAAGGGGGTCCTTAAATTAAAGACTTCAGTCAAATTGCTGAGTGCAGATTGCTAAGCGATGAGCACGGGACTCAGTGCTCTGGATAGGTCTGCTCAGTGTGAAGTTGAAAAGCTTGCCTTCACTATTAATAATCAACTCCTGATATTTTTACCTATAACAAAAATAGCTTTGACTACTCACTATGAAGCATTACATTATCTAGCACAGGTACTGGCCCAGGCAAGGAGCTATGTAAGTAGTGCCATGAGATCCCTATGTATTATTTCTGGAAATATGTGGAGTAAAAATCAGTCAGTAATGTGTGGGAGGCAGATATTATTATTCCCGTTCACAGATAAGAAATGCGAAACTCAGAGACTGAATGACTCCACCAAGGTCACACCACCGAGAGTGAACAGAAATGAGTACAGAATGACCTGACTCTATTGTGCTGCACTTTTCATTGCACCATGCTTCCTTCCTATATGCGTTCCATAATCTTTATCTACAGCATAACTTGTAACAAAACAACATTATTATATAGTAACAGGGTTAGACTATGACATAGTTTAAACATATAACTATTATTTGTTTTCTTATCCTCCTGTGTACGTGTTATCAGAGAAAAGCATGCATCATCTCCCCCCGTTGGTAGTGGGAGTGGGGTTCTTGGGGTACTGCCCCATGGGGACCTCTGGAAGAAGCATTTCCAGAGGTCCCCATGGGAGGATGAGATATGGAGAAAAGCTTTATTTCCAGGGAATTATACCCCTGGGTTTCCAAAGTCCCATTTCCCTTAGTCCAGTCATGGAAGAAGCATAGCTGGGGTTTCAGTAGAACTAAAATCAGAGCCAGTGTCCAGAGTTTCCTTTCCATGTTGGAGCCGGGTCCAGTCCAGCCTCAGGCTAGTTACAGTCCACTAGTCCATGGTGTGTGGTGTCCACATGGGAGAAAACAGGGAAGCAGGAGCAAAAAGCCCAGAGTCCTAAGATAGCCAAGTCCCAAGATGGCCAAGAGGGCAAAAGAGAGCGAACTCCTTTATTTAGGGAGTTAAGTATCCCAAATCTTCTCCGGGCGTGCAGTGGCCCCCATTCTGGCCAATGACCTCTGTTCCCAGGTGTGACTGACAAGTACGTATCTTACCTATGTCATCTCAACTTTACTGACAAGCATCTATCTCCCATTTGTCCCCTCCCCCCAGTGTTTTGCAGGGAACATGCCTATAATGTCTGGCCTTCCCTTTGCTCCTTTCCTGTTACTAATTAGTTCATTACAACTGTATCATACATTTTAAAAGTACTTGAACAAAAAGTTTAGGGCTTGTTTAGTACTTCCAAGCAAGAATTTTCTTACAATATGAAAAAAAAAGAAACTACCTTTAATTCAAACTGACAGGTAATTTTTCTTAACAGCCTAGAATGATGAAAGTAGCATTTTATGCTCAGACTCTTGAGACTATAAACAAAATAAGAATTATGTGTTTGAACCTAAAATTATGAACTATGAATTCAAAATTTATTAGCATAGGCCTAAAAGCCATTTAAAAGATTGAAAATGTTGCAGTTTTCACTAGCTTTCAGATCCTTTCGAGCATGAAATTGACAAGTCCATTAAAGCCATAATCTATGTCTGCAGAGAGAGTTCAGTCAGGATCCTGCCTGACAAACTGTGCCTAATGCCTGGAAGCAAAGAGGAGGGTCCCTGAACTAGAGAACGAGAAAAATCCAATATGTGTAATTTACACACCACCCAATGTCCCTAGGAAATCTATTTTTCTTAAGTTTGGAGACATGTAGGTGCATCTACAATGATTTATTTTTCTAATTGCTGTGGTATATTTGGGGATGATGTCACAAAATTCATTTGTCCACATTCCTTCCAAATTCACTGAGATTTCTGTACCTGGTTCTGGTACAGCTTTAGGTAAAATGAGGTAAAATCTCTCATTCCCACCTGCTATATATCTCTCCAGATTGTGGCTCCCTCGTCAGCTATGTCAGGGTGACCATCACGGCTTAGCAAAAGATGCTCAGGTTGTAACACACTCAGCTGCAATGACTAGACCACTCCCCTTCCCGGACAGTGACACTCTCCATGGTCATCTGGAGATCGGGCATTTACCTGATCATATTTTACCTCATTCTCTTGCCTCCTGCTCTCAAGAGTTGTGCTTGTCTCTATTCAGCCTTGATTCATACTCTAGAACCAGAAAATTTTCTCCTATAAAATATTCATTAAGTTGTGGAAGAAAATTGTCCTTTATGTTTTTATTCTCTCAAAAACAGTTGAGGGAAGCTTCTTCTCCCTGAAGGATTTAATCACCTTTCCTCTAAAGATACATCGTTTGCAACAGCCACAAATCTCCAATTTATTCTGAAATATTATGAAATCCTAGAAAGACCATTGTACTTAAATCAGAATATGTGACCTTGAATCCAGCCTCTGTTGCTTAGTTTGGTAAAGTCTCTGTGAGTCTGGGTTTTTGTGCACTGTTAGGCATGAAAACAATATCTACTTTAGAGCCATTGTCATGATAAATTCAAACAAATTGTGCAAAAACTAGTACCCAAAATGTGTGAATTTTCTGGCTAGAGATAAAATTTTTCCAACTAAAGCTGTTGAGTTTAAGGCCTCAGGGTTCCAACTGTATTGCAGACGTTCATAAAACAAAAATTATTATCCAGAGAAGTGAGAGCCAATCTGATAACAGAAGGTGACAAAAATCTCCACTGTGTAAATTAAATGTTGCTACTAACAGAACTTATTAAAAATATTAGGAAAAAACCTCAGGAGTATTATTATCACGTAGATTTCTTTTTAAGTCTAGGAGATTTATTTTCAAAAGTCCATATTTTATATTTTATTAGTGAGAAATAAAAACTCAAAATCCACAGTAATCAATAACTTAAGTATAGACTTACAGCTGTGGGTAAGAGAGAACAGAAATTTGATTAGAAAAATTTACTTTCGTAGCTCTTTATCCCTTCACTTTGCCCCACAATTTCCTTACTAACATCCCTTATAATTAATTCTTGTTGGATATGTGATAGCGTAAGTCAAATCTAATTTTTGATGATGAATTAACTACATATATTAAGTACAGAAGTATAATGTTCTTGATATCGAGAGAAGTCTGCTTTGTCCTTTAAAAAAAAGATAAGGTTTCCTACAATTAAGCCACTAAGGAAAACGTGAAAAAGAGAGTTTGGTGACTAATTTGTCTGCTCTATATTCACAGAGCTCCTGTGCAAATTGATGGTAAATATTGCTAAGCTAAGTGGCCACAGGGTTGTTATTACTAGATACATAGGTATTTGTTTTTGTATTTCTATAACACTGTAAAGAAAGAAAATCTTTTTTCCATGAAAAAAAAAAACACAACTAGATGGGGCCATTCTGAGTCCACTTCTATCAATCCTCAAAGAAGTTATGGCTCTTAAGAGTGGCCTATTGAATGGGCACTAAAGACCAAATTTAAATAATGGAAGAACTTGCTCAGGAATCTTTTAGGGCACTCATGTGTTTATAAAATAAATATGAAGGGGACATGTTCTCATTACTAATGCAAACTGTTTTTCTCCTGAGGAGTTATCTTCTGAAGATGTCCAGGTCACTAAAAAGACACAGCAAGCTGGATGCATACTTAAGCTCAAATTAAAAAGATGCCAGCTAAAGTTTCCAGATGTAAATGCCTTTTAAAATTGGCAAGAGAGACCTAGAGCCTGAAATCCTAAGGTAATATGGAATAAAGAAAACTGGGACATACAGCCAATACAGGCTTTGTCCTGTCATCATCCTGTTCTCTCCAGCCAGTAGGCTCCCCCTTGAGGGTCCCAGTATATTGAACACCCAGAACAAAGCAAGTTACCATTAATCCACCTGAACTGAAGTTTTCCTTCAAACTTAAAAATAATTGTTGCTTTCCTCCCTAAAGAAATTTGATAGTGCCTTTGCTTACTAATGCTATGGGTAGAATTATATCTATCACTTACCTGTCAAACCATACAAAGAGGGCTATACAAGTGGTTAGCACTTAACTTTGACTGTTACTTTCAACTTATAGTCACCTTACTTTAGCAGCTATTCACCATGAATAATACTAATAATTTTCCTTGTTTCTATTTTTCTTAACATGTGTTGTTTTATAATGAATGTCTGGGTATTCTATTTTCCTCTCATCCAATGAGAAGTGTATATGATTATATGTAGCTACTAGTTTTCTGTACTTACCTCATGTGCTATGCCTTATTTTGCAGTTTTGTACAAATTTTTCTATTGAAGAATATAAATATAACCATAAGGAAGCATGCAATCACAGTTTTCTTATATTTAAGAGAACTGAAATGCCTGTAATTTACTTTGAACGAACCTTTGAGATGGATTACTAATTTTATTATTTCTGTCCATATGGTAACTTTTACATTATATTTCATCCCTATTAAAATATCTATCAAGGGCATTAATGTAGACCTATTTTCTTTTCCTATTAAAGCTCTGTTAGGTATGTTGGTAAGTTGTTCTCCATATCTTTGCTAATGCTTCAAAGATAGATTTGACCCATTTGGCCCTCAGTATAAAGTGAGTTCTTTCTCTCAGAGATCAGGATTTGGAAAACACATTTTTTAAAATTTTAAGTTTCCCAGATAGTCTCCTTCAGAGACGTATCCTGTGTAGCAGTCTCAGTCCACATGTCAGTTCACCTAATAAAATGTGGCATAGCAAAGCAAATCACAAACATATACAATTAGAAAATTTATCAAATGTAAGACACAACATTTTCTTTTCGAAATATGTAAAGCTCAGCTCTAAAAAGTCCAGTATCTACTTTAATGATATTTTAAAATAACAGAAACCAATTTTGTTTGGTAATGTGGCAGGATTGGGAGGTGGGAAAGGATGACCAAGAAATCTACCAAACTTAATCCAGTTGAATAACCAAGTTGTTCAAATATAGGTAACTGGAGACAATGCTTTCTGTTTTCCTAAGGAGCACTTCCTGGAACTTCCCAGGATCTGGAAAAGAGCTCTTACTACACTCATAGACTCGAGGAGGCAGGAAAGAGCACGGTGACAGATGTGTTGTACTTTTCCCTCTGGTCTGGCAAGCAGGTAAGCAGGCCCTGAGAGCGGTGCAGGAGCTGCTGCCAGGCTGGCTTGCCACACTTCCACACATTGGCTGGCAAGGAGATAACTAGTCCAAGTCGATTTAGACAGTTTATTGCTTATTGCACAGCAAGCAGCATGCACTTCATGTCTGCATTAGATCCCTTTGCCACTATCAAGTCCACGGGGTGACAAAGAGGCAGGTCCAGGTAGATATTGCACACACAGTGAATCTGTTTCACAGTGGAGAACACTGGATTTAGGAAATGCCCAATCTGCCATCCTGGTTCCACCTAGCTGTGGGTACGTAAGTCCAACAACCTGTAGGTTCAGGTCTACCCAAGGCCTAAAATGTCTGACTAGGTTAGGTTTACAACTTATTTTTCTATGATCCTGGCTGGTGTTCTCAGAGGTTAGAGCACCAGCCTGCACACCCGAGGGTCTCAGATTCAATTCCTAGTCAAGGGTGTAATCTGGGCTACAGGGTTGATCCCAGTCCCTGGTAGGGGCATGTGAGAGATAACCAATTGATGTTTCTCTCTCTCCACTTCCCTGCTTCCTTCCACTCTCTCTGAAAAAAATCAATTGAAAAAATATCAATTAAAAACAACTTATTTTCCTGCCCTAATCCTGGTATGCCTAGGGAAAACCTCTGAATAACTTTAATCAAACAGTTCAAATAAGCTGCCATATATAAATTACCCACATATGGTAAGTACACTAGCATGCTCTTTAACACCAATAAGTTTTGTTTCCTCCTTTCTCATGATAGTTTTGTCTTTCCAAATTTGGTTGCCCTCCAGTTTCCCCTGTAAAGAGAAGGAAAACAAACAAAACACCTGGAGGCCTATCTAACTCCCGGTCCATTTGGTGGTTATCTCACTCTTACAAGCTCCACAGACTTACCTCCCAGTCTCTGCTACCTGGAATCCTGCTATAACTCAGATATCTTCCAAGTTCAAACCATCATCATATAGGTCACTCAGCCACTGCTTCTTTCCCCCACGACACCTCTTACCACCCTACAGCCTTGGACTAGCTCTAATGTGACACTAACATCAACCAAGTGTGAACACAGATTGCATCTCATGCTTGGATACAGTGATTTAGATTCCTGACCAATTTTATAGGGGACTTTACTGCAGGATTAAAGACTTTCCCCAACCCCATCTACATCCCTGTCCTATTTATTTTTTCTCTCCTTGCCAAGTTATAGCATATACTGTTGGTGCTAAAGTTTTATGAACTCTAAAGTGGGAAAGAACATGTTCTATTATTTTTATATCTCCTACAAGTTTCCTTAATTCATTGACAATATTCCTAGTAAGGATTTTTTTATAATCCTTTCAGGAAACAGGTGTAGGATTTCTGCTCCAGTATTACTAATTAAGCTCCTATTGGACCAACTTTATTTTTCAATATGGCGCAGTGGCAGACTACCATAGCACACCATGTGTAAACTATATGGTAGAATATCTTCATGAATTTCCTCATATACTGAGCCACTTTTCTTATTTGGTTAGTCAGTGCCTCAGAGAAGTGATGAAACAGAGGAAAGAACAGAAAGAAAATAATCCTTTTATTTTAAAATTTCCAGGCTTTAGAGACCTAATATTATAAAGACTTTGGCTTTTACTCAGAGTGGGACAGGAAGTCAGAGGAGATCCACAAGAGATCTCTCTGGAAGTTGTGTTCAGAATAAACTGAAGGCAAGGCTTGAGTGGAAACAGAGAGTCTGGTGGAGAGAATGCTATAACCCAGGTGATTGGTGGTGGGAGTTGGACCAGGGAGACAACTGTAGAAAGAGTAATATGCAGTGTATTCTGCATATATTTCAGGATAGTAACCTATTAGTGAAATGAAAAAGTCTAATTAGAGAACAGGAAGGTTGTCAAGACAATGCAAGTTTAGACAGATGGGCGTGGGATGCTCTAGCCGCCGTCAACCATAGCATCTGAAACTTCTCAGGCATTTTTTCAAGAACTTTGTCTAATAAACAACTTCTGTAACCTTAACCAGCTACCTGACTCTATGATAATTAAATGAACTGCTATTGCTTTATCTATTTGAAGATCTGTGTCTGTTTCCCTTGAGAGGAACTATACATAATTTTAAAGTCTATGCAAACTCCATTTGGACACAACTGCACAAATGAATAGTGTATGTGTGTATACATGATGGACTGTGTTGTACTGACTGTATGGTAGAAATTCCAAGGTTTTCCTCATATGGCAATGATATGCTTCAGGGAGAAAGGGTCCTTGATCTGGGATCTGAAGATGAGATAATTACGAAGAGATGAAAGGAAGGAGAGGCTTTCTAGGTGAACTCAACAAGGAGACCAAAGCCTCAGAGGCATGAATGCCCATAGTAGATTCATGAGACTCTGACACCCTCTCTGAGTTCCAAATCTGCTCTGACTTGAGATGAGTGATCTTCAGTGACATGAGCGCTCCCTCTGAGAGAGAGCGTTTCATAATTTGTGGAAGATGGGTAGTTTGTAAGAGCATATCTGTCAAAGACCCCAATTAAACTATGGGTTCAGATTATTTATGAGATGGTTCAATAAATGGGAATATAAAGTGAGAACATTTTCTTTCTAATGGCAAGAAAGAGTGCTTCAGTTGTTTAGCTGGAGTTTATTCCACAAGCCAGGGAAGGAGAGCATCGTCTGCTGTTTTTCAGGAAACTCCTCGGTGCGGGACACTCTGCTAGGCTCTCTACACTCTTACTTTGTTTAATCTCAATGAACAAGTTAGGAAGTGGGTATTTCCCCCCTCATTTTACAGATGAGAAAACCGAGTCTCCGTAAGATCATGTAATTTGTCCAAAATGTGAAACTTGGACTCACACACAGGTCTGCCTGGTACACTTTCAAACTGCTATTGCTTTTCCGCCAGTCCTTTTTTTCTAAAAGCCCTTTATTTGAGGGTTTTTTCCCCTCCTATTTCGCATATATAGATGTACATATGAAATGTGTACCGATGAATATAGATAAGTAGATACAAATTAATTTGTTTCTTACAAAGAAAACAGGTAAGTGATCTGTAATCTAAAGTACAGAGGATTGCAGATCATTGCTTCCTTCGACCCTAACCTCAGGTGGGGCATTTTTTTACTATTCTTAGTGACAACTGGAGTTTACAAAACACTTAGTCCTATAACAGCATATAAAAATGTTTATTGAGTTTCATTGTTTACCACCCATTATTTTGTTTTACTACATATTGTAAGTTTTACATGAGTTATTTGACATCACTAATTATAATACAATTCTTTAGAAGGCTCTGCTTCACACTGTGGTTGACAAGAGTATATAAGAGTAAAGAAAGGCAAGGCCTGAACACAGTTTAATTTCAGAAAACACCTGAAAAAGGAATGTGGTAAACAGCATTACCACAAACTTCTCCAAGACAGTTTCTTCTGAAAACTATGTAAGTGTCTTGATTCCTCTATGCACAGCTGCAACTGACCCTGAAGTACGTACTATTGTCCCTAGGAGAGCCCTCTGAAACGGGACTGCCATCTCTAGAAATACCCATAGCCACAAACTACCACTTAGGCATTTTTTCCCACCTAGTTGTCTTTTACTTTTCACCTCCTTCATAAATGCCTTCTCACTCTCTGTTCTTTCTACACATCCTTTTATGTTTGTTTCCCAAAGCCTTTACTGTCACCTATCCTTTTTAAGCTCCAAGTGATACATGATTTACTTCTGCTCAAATTTCCATTTTGTTCTCTGGTCTCCATTAGTACGTTCAGCCTTAAGGCAACCAAAAAATTATATGTTCATTCTTCCCACATATTTCGTAAATAATGGCATTTTGGTTGATAACTTCTGTGACCTGGCTTCCCACACCTAAAGGCCTCCAAATGCCAAGTCTCATGCTCAGACACTCCCATATTTTAAATACGTGCAGCAGCTCTGTAAATGCAATGATTGCTTTCTCCCACTGTTAAACGTTTGCATTAAATATCTTACCCCTTTTCCATGTTTTCATAGAAAAACATCTACAAAATCTAGCCTTCCAGCATTTAGGTATCTTTCTGTTTTTCATATTATTTTGTATTACTATTATAGCTATATTATAATGTTCTAACATTGCTTCCTTTCAGAACAAAATGTAATCCTGGTTGGATTAACATTACAATTCAATGTCACTAACATTATTTTCCTTGTTTCAGGGAAAATCTTTTCGAAGATAGTCCAAGATAAATTTTCCATATTCTAAGCACAATGTGATTTTCAAATAAATTTCTCTACTCTGTGAGTTATCCTTTCAATCTCTTAACTGTTCTTTCAGAGCAAATCTGTTTAATTAAAACGTGTACATGAATGTTTATATCAGCACTATTTAAAATTAGCCCAAACTGGAAAACTAACAATACTACAGTGAGTGAATTAATAAACTGTGGTACATTCATTCAAAGGAATTCATCACTAAAAAATATTGAACTACTGCCATACACAACTTGATCCTCCAGAGCATTTTGTGGAGTGAAAGAAATGTCTCAGTAGGTTACATGCCATGATTCCATTAGCATGACATTCTGGAAAAAAAATTAGAACAGGGGAAAAAATCAGTGATTGCCAGGGGTTGTGGGTAGGAGGCAGGATCTGATTAAAAGAGTCAACAATGGCCCTAGCTCAGTGGTTCTCAACCTGTGGGTCGCGACCCCTTTGGTGGTCGAACGACCCTTTCACAGGGGTCGCCTAAATACATCCTGCATATCCGATATTTACATTATGATTCACAACAGTAGCAACATTACAGTTATGAAGTAGCAATGAAAATAATTTTATGGTTGGGGATCACCACAACATGAGGAACTGTTTGGCCCAATGGATAGAATGTCAGCCTGTGGACTGAAGGGTCCCAGGTTCGATTCTGGTCAGGGCACATGCCCGGGTTGCGGGCTCTATCCCCAGTAGAGAGCTGCAGGGGAAGCTGAGCAATGATTCTCTCTCATCATTGATATTTCTATTTCTCTCTCCCTCTCCCTTCCTCTCTGAAATCAGAAATATATATATATTAAAAGAGTCAACAACGGAATCATCTGCCATATTGCAATTGTTCTATATCAAGGTGATATATGAAAAATCAATGCATGTGTTAAAACTAACAGAACTCTGTGCCAAAAAAACAGTGAATACTACTCTATGTAATTTTTTAATAGAGTAAGACACTAAAAGCTGACAGAAAATCAACTTTGAACTTCGACTCCATTCACAATCATCCATCAGACACACCTCATAGTTTTCTCCACATGGTAATAAACCCCAAGAAAGAATCCACTGCCCTGTGTACCAACTAAACAATTTATACTGACAATTGAAATTATGCTTAAATTAATTACCAGAAGTTATTCCAATTGAAAAACAACTGCTCATCTATATATATAAAAGCCTAAGTAGCCGAGGCCGGTTTGGCTCAGTGGATAGAGCATTAGCTTGTGGACTGAAGGGTCCTGGGTTCGATTTCAGTCAAGGGCATGTACCTGGGTTGCGGGCACATCCCCGGTGGGAGATGTGCAGGAGGCGGCTGATCGATGTTTCTCTCTCATCGATGTTTCTAGCTCTCTATCTCTCTCCCTTCCTCTCTGTAAAAAATCAATAAAATATAGTTTAAAAAAAAAAAGCCTAAGTGACCAAATGACCAGTTGCTATGATGTGCACTGATCACCAGGGGCAGACGCTCAACGCAGGAGTTGCCTCCTGGTGGTCAGCGTGCTCCCACAGTGGGAGCACCACTCAGTTAACTGACAGGTACCAGACGCCGGCTCATAGCTGGCCAGTGCAGCTGCCGCCATGCCTCCACACAGTGCTACTGAGCAGCCGACGGTGGTGGCAGGTGTGGCAGGTGCAGTGGGGCCAGGATGAACGGGAGTGGCATGGCGCCCAGGCTCGGGCTCCTCTCCAGCCACCTGCCACTTTGCACACCACTACATTGAGGTGTCCTGGATTGCAAGAGGGAGCAGGCCAGGTTAAGGGACCCCACTGGTGCACGAATCCATGCACTGGGCCTCTAGTAATCATAGAATAATGATAATATAATATTCAAGTTAGAAACAATATAAATGCTTGACTTATTTAAGGAAGTATCCACACAAATCATTCTTTTTTTCCCTCAAGTCTTTGGCCTTCCACTGGCCAACTTACAGCTGTGTATCTTTTACTCACTTCTCTTACTCAGCCTATTTCATTTGGATTTATTATTTCCCATGTGCATATTCCAAAATTTAATCATTTTTATGTATATTATTTCATTCCACTAAATTGCAAACTCATTAGAAAATAAATGGTATCTTAAATTCCTTTTCTATCTCCCAAGTTATCCAATTCATTGCTGGGGACACCAAGAGAGCTCAGTAAATACTTGCTATTTGATTATTTCTTGAATTTTTTTTCAGTCACTAGATAATCCAGAGCACTTTAAACCCTGTCCCCAGACTGAATCTTTTTTCTCCTCAGAACATAGATTTGCCACCTTTTCTTTTTTAAACTTAAATTTTTGTTTTTACACTTCTCTATTATGTAAACTCAAATGCACATCTCTGATCTCTCACATCTTTTAATGCTTTTATTTTTATTTTTCCTTATACAAGAGAAAGAGGCAAAACTTAAATGAATAAATAGAGTGTTGGTCAGCCTTTATCAATAAACAATGATGTTTGTCAAATGTTTATTAGAACATTTAGGTATCTAACATT
Source organism: Myotis davidii (assembly GCF_000327345.1). Lineage (NCBI taxonomy): Eukaryota > Metazoa > Chordata > Mammalia > Chiroptera > Vespertilionidae > Myotis > Myotis davidii. The sequence continues at coordinate 238,623 of NW_006290460.1, forward strand.
GATGAACACCTATCAATGGTTAGTAAATTACTGTAGTAACTTGTTTTGTATTGACCAAGTTTATAGCCCACTTCTTTATTTAACTAATGAAGGGATACTGGAACATAAAAATAGTTGCTGTTGATCTTAAAAATGATCTTCAAGGAGAAACTAAGATGGCGGCAGAGATAAACACCGGGAAGTTGATGCCGCTCACAACAATTAATACCTCAGAAAAACAATACGGACATCATCCAGAACCACAGGAAGCCTGGCTGACTGTAAATTC
>NW_006290460.1:240748-247604 GCF_000327345.1 Myotis davidii
GTCTGTGTACTCAAGGGTCGCAGGTTTGATTCCGGCCAAGGGCATGTACCTTGGTTGCAGGCACATCCCCAGTAGGAGTGTGCAGGAGGCAGCTGATAATCTCATCGATGTTTCTAACTCTCTATCAAGGACACATATGTAATATCTTAATCAATAAAAAATATATTTAAAAAAATGATCTTCAAGCCCTAGCCAGATGACTCAGTTGGTTGGAGTGTTGTCCCAAACACCAAAAGGTTGCAGGTTTGATTTCCAATCAGGACACATACCTAGGTTTCAGATTTGATCCATGGTCTGGGTGTATATGGAAGGCACCAATTGACGTTTCCCTTTCACATTGATGTTTTCTCTCTCCCTTCTTTTATCTCTAAAAATCACTAAAAATATGTCCCTGGGTGAGTCAGGAATTAGAACATAGCTATTGTCAGCTGAACTTCATGGCATAAAGAAGAATTTCCGCTAGAAACATGGAAGACTGGAATCAATGCTGTTTAATATAGTATTCACTAACAATATGTGACTATTTAAATTAAACATAATTTAAAAATTGGTTTCCTATTTACACTAGCCACATATTAAGCACTCATGGCTAGTGGCTACCACATTGGAGAACACAGATGTAGAATATTTCTATCACTGCAGAAATTTCCATTGGAGCACCAGTAGCTGGTGGGTATGTACATGCATAAATGAAATATTGTTCTCTGGAGTAAATTAATTTTATTTTATAACTTAATTTATAAAGTAAATTTAAAGTTGTACATATATTGAGTACCTCATGATTAAAATATTGTCAAAAATATTAAAAATTCAAAAGTTTCCAAGACTTCTAAGACATTTTTACTAATATAAAAATGCAAATATTTTTAATTACCACCCCCACCCCCCTTAGGTGAGACACCATGGCTAGAGGGGCTGTAGTTGGGCATTTCCCTATCCCCCTCCCCACCCCCATCCCAGTCAGTTAGGCTCTGATAATACCCCAGTAGGTTTGGCTCAGGTTAATTAGTTTCTCCTGAGGGCAGGCCTGGTTAAGAAGAGCAGAGAGCTCTGGAATAAGTTTCCTTTCCCCCTCCCTCTGCCAGAAGCACAAGGAAATATTCTCCACTGTTTAGTGTGAAAACTGCATCATACTCCAGAAGGCAAATCACACAATATTGCGGGGGTCCACCTGGAGTTTTTCACTGTCGGACATTGAGCCTCCAGCTACTGGTCATTTATTCAATTCCTCAGGTTTTCCCACTGGTTCCTGGGCGGTTTCTGCTTGTGAATCTCTGCTCTGTGTTAAGTCGTGACTCCTTGAATTCATCTGTCTCTCCAACTTGGGGGGCACAGGTTTGCCCTTGTCTCCTCCCCCCTTGTAAGGACCCAATAAAAGTTGATTTTTTTTTAATGTGTTTAGCATTTTACTTGTTAAAACAGAGCAGTTTTCCAAACTCCTTACCTACCAAGCTGGAAACTGGAAGTCAGCAGTCTATTCCTGATACATAAAAAACTATACTTCTCAGGTGTCAATTAATAGGATAATGTATAAACAAAGTGTGGTATATTTATTAATGGAATACTATTCAACAAGAAAGGGAATAAAGTAATAACATATGCATAACATTGATGAGTCTCAAAACAGAATGCTGAGAGAAAGAAGCACTACCCAAAAGAGTATATACTGTATGACTATATAGAAAGTTCTAGAATAAGCAAAACTAATTTATGGTAAAAGAAAATCAAAATACTTTTGATGGAGGAAGGGGATATACTGGGAAGAGACATGAGGGAATCTTCTTGAGTAATGTTCTGAACTTGCTAGGGGTTTGGGTTGCACAGATGTTTGCATTTGTGGGTACTCATCCATTTGTATACTTGATATTTTAGCATTTCATTGTATATAAATGTTATCATAAAATATAAATAAATATTATACTTTCATTAACAACACAAATGCTGAAGTATATGAGGGGAAGTGTACTAATGTCTGTGACTTACTTAGAAATGCATCTATTAAAAATGAATTGATGGAGGGATAGATGGATCTGTGATAATGCAAGTATAAAACATAAGAATCTAGATAGAGGATATATACAAATTCAAATTTTCTGGAAGTTTGAAAAATTATTTTTAAAATGTTCAGGTAAAAGAGGAAAATTACAGAAATGTGATCAAGCAGCTAGAACTTTGGCCTTAAATTTAGAAGAACTGAGATTTAAATGCCAACTCGGCTACTTTCTATCTTTGAACTCATAAGCAATTTACTTTGCCTTCCTCAGTTATGATTTTCTATTCTACAAACTAAAGATACTAACATTTAAACAAGGGGGTTATAGAGATATTTAACCAGGAGAAAATACTACCCCTTAGATAGTTTCAAATTCCTCATCATTCCTTAAAGTACCTCATCAAGTTTCATTCCAGTGATCACACTGCTTTTGGAAAAGATTTTTGTAGGAAGTTGGAATATTTGAACTTGGGGATCTCTACTGGTCTCTTTCAACTCTAGGATTTTTATGTTTGGACAAGTCAGTGATTCCTAACTGAATTTTTAATATTTTTATAAAATGCCTCCATATTATTTTTCTTAATATGTGAGCACAATTTATTCAGTCAGGACATTATTTAACTTAGTGCTTATATACCCCTTCTACTCACTAATGATATAACATGCTGCACACTACTTTTAAAACTCACAGCAAAATTCTAGCAGTCCCCTAAAGAACATAGGAAATATATTTCTTGGTCTTACGCTTAATTCCTAACTTTTCTTCTCAAGATTATTAAGCATTTTGAAGAATAAGTTGATAGAATTAATACAGAATTTTTGGACTGGAACCCAGATTCTTTGTCTGCCAGAATCAAAGAATGAATCCTCAGACAGAAAGTGGTATAGCAAAGGTGGAGATTTATGGAAGAACTACAGACTCCGACATGGGGAGAGGCAAAGAGTCCCACAAAACGGACTCCCAATTCTGAAGGGGGAAAGGGTCCCACTGAGTTCCCTTTTCCCTGTGGCTTATAAAGGCTGCAGATCCCAGTGCCCTGGTATCTCCTCTGATTGGTCACTATTCCCTTAGACTGGTTACTATAGTAACTCCTAGGGCTCGAAGATTGAACCTCACTGGGACATGTGAGGTTCTTCCCACCATTCCCACCTTCCTCCTTCCTTATTATTTTCCTATTCCCTTTGGGCTTTCTTCTCCTCCTTCTGGATGAAGGGCTTCCTTCTCTTTATTTTGTAAATATAGACCTTTTGCTGTCTCTAGCTCCCTCATTCTATGAAAATGTATCTGTTGCAGCTTTTCAGCTCCCCTATTCTATGGAAATATACCTTCTGCTGCTCTGCAGCCCTGTGCTTCCTCCATAGTCCCCTTACTTTCCAAAATTTCTAAAATTTCCTAAACCTGTCCTATCTTACCCCTAAAATTCCTGTTTCAGAATGGAGGAAACTTTAGCTATGGGAAAGAATACAGTTTTAAACCTGTAAAACAAGAAAAGAGCTTCAGATTTATGGGTCAGAAAGAAAAAAGTTCAAAATGGAGGGGGGTTTTTTGTTGTTCAATCACTGTAAAAACTTAAAGGACTCTGATGCAGAAATGATTGCACAAAACCCCTTGACTGAGCTTACATGAGACATACCCTGTTCCTGCTTCCTCATCATCATTGCTACCATCAATTATAGCTCATTACACTAATTCCAATGAGAGATCCTGCCTTAAAATGCCAACACAGTTGGGAAATGATGGGAAGAATTGGCATGCAGGACACAAGTTTAATTTTTACTGCTTCTATTAGAAGAGATTTTATAGCACACAAAAAATAAGTAGTGTAATAGATGTACTTAGCACAGTCATAAGGAAGGTTTAAATTTTAGCTTGCTTATCTTTTGGAGAAAAGCCTTTGGGAAAATAACTTAAGCACTTTTTTATAGTATGATTTTTAGGATTTTCTAATGAATGAACCGTTTTTATTAGCAAATTAAATGTGTTTAATATAAACTTTATTGTCTTAGAGGAAAATTCTCTTTTGGTACAACTTTTAAAATATTATATTTTGAGGAAATCTGACTTATTTGTATTTAAAACGAACTACTTCAGAATGCTGGCATTTTGAGTTATACTGCAATTTTTTAGCTCTCCTTTTTTTCTGGAGTAGGGTACTGAAACACTAAACACCATTTCTTTAGTTTTTGTTCTTTAAGCTAAGCTCTGCTATTCATTTGAATTTCTCTTCTCAGATATAATAATAAATTTATATGTGAACAGATTCACATAAAAATATACAAGAATAAACCACATTTGTATGCCTTTCTGTTTAATCTAAAGGTTGTCTTCTTAAAAGATCCTCCCCCAAGGTTGATATTTATGGAGCTAAGAGAAATTGCAGTTACGTCGAACACTAATGCATTTTTCCGATGCTAAATGACTCTTCATACAAACAAAAGAAAAAAAGGGGGGGAATACAAAACTTTCAGTCTGTGTTGTGCAAATTAATAACATATCAAAAAAGAATTAAACTGTGCATTATCCTGGAACCATAGTTTTCAACTGGAGGTGATTTTTACCCTATGGGACTTTTGGCAATGTCCAGAAACATTTTTTGTTGTCATGATGGGGGTGAGGGAATGCTTACTGGCATATGATGGGTAGAGGTCAAGGAGACCAGACATTTTACAATGCCCAAGACAGTCTCTGAAAAAAATATTATCTGCCCCAAAGTGTCAATAGTGTAGCAATTGAGAAACCTTGTTCTAGAGAAATGTCAAATTCCAAACCTCATTTATTAGAGTCAGTAAAACAATTAATGAAGGTGGTAACAAACATAACTATCCGCAGGTTCAAACTGTACCAGCTCCAGTTTACATTCCACCAACAGTAGACAAGTGTTTCCTATTTTTCCATGTCTTTGTTTTTTACTGCCTTTTCGATAATAGGCATTCTAAAAAATGTGAGATGATATCTCATTATGGTTTTGATTTTTATTTCCCTAATGATTAATGATATCAAGCCTTTCATATACTTACTAGTGCAGCAGTTCTCAACCTGTGGGTCGCGACCCCTTTGGGGGGTCAAACGACCCTTTCACAGGGGTCGCCTAAGACCATCAGAAAACACATATAGCATATCAGATATTTACATTACGATTCATAACAGTAGCAAAATTACAGTTATGAAGTAGCAACGAAAATAATTTTATGGTTGGGGGTCACCACAACATGAGGAACTGTATTAAAGGGCCATGGCATTAGGAAGGTTGAGAACCACTGTACTAGTGCCCTGGTGCACAAATTCATGCACATTGAAAGAAAATTAATTAGAAGGTGGCCAGCGGAGCTGTACTTGGGTGAGATGGGCAGGACATGCCCTGGAGCCAACCTCTTGCGGTCCCTCCCCAGCTGGCCGCATCTGGGGTGGTGCTACAGCTTGAAGAGCATCTGCAGAGTGCGAAGGGTCCCCTGGCAGGTGGGGTCCCTCAGCCTGGCCTGCAGGGATCGGGCTGAAAGCAGCTCTTCAACATCCCCCAAGGGGTCCCGGATTGCGAGAGGATGGTTCTTGTGTGACGCACCCCAGAATTGGACTCCCTCCTCTCTGGTTCGAGGGTGCACCTGAGAACTGCCACTGCCAAGTCACCACAGCCCAGCAGCTCCTGCATTGAGTGTCTGCCCCCTGATGGTCAGTGCACATCATAGCTACCAATCAGACAGTTGCTTGGCCTTTTATCCTATATAATAAAAGGGCAATATGCAAATAAACCGAACGGCAGAACAACCAATCAAAGCATAATATGCTAATGATATGGTAAGGCTGCTCAACCTCTCACTATGATGTGCACTGACCGCTAGGAGGCAGACAGTCAACCGATTGACCAGTCATTATCACATTGCGTACCACTCAGGAGTTTTCTTGTTTTGCACGTGCCATCTGTTATGAATCTTAGAGGTCAACACAGTCTTGTCCACTCTGGGGTGCGGTTACAGTGTTTTGGCCAGGTTCAAGCTTTGGACTAATGAAAGGACAGGGTCCTCTCACTGCCTCGTGCAAGTCCCAGCTGGAGGGCAGCGCCCTCCCAGCACAATCATAGCCAACGGCTGTGGTTGTAAGCTTGAACCCATGGTCCGAACACGTAGCCCCATGTGCCTTGTGATAGAGTTTAGGTGCATGTAGTTGAGTAGGGTTGAGACTCACGAGAATGCTGTAAACAACGTGATCACGCCCCTACTTTGCCTCATGGCATCTGCTATAAAATAAAGACACGGCTTGTGGGCGCTGGCATTGTCTCCTCTTCAGGGAGCAGCGTCCCACAGAGACCCAGCTATTATTCTCTAATCTGTCTTCTTTCATTAATCCGTTCACCACCACCCCCCCTCCCCCCACTCAGAGACACCCTTGGCTGTGCTGGCACGGCACAGTCCACATCGAATGAAGCGATCTCATTGGTGGAAACCGTGCAGGTCAATCTATGAAAAACTATATAATTGCACCAACCCATAAAGCATTGCAGTTACATTGTATTTTGGTCATTCAAATAGTCTTCGTCTTCAAGTTCCTGGCACTTTTAGAAATGCCCTCTCTCAGAAAAAGCAAGGAAACCAACGAAACTGATACACTTCCGCATGTATTTAACAATAATTATCAGATATTCCTAGTGAGATTGAAGATGCAGATGACTGTTTTGACGATTCCGGAGACTATTCTACTGATTCTACTGACAGTGAAATTATTAGACCTGTAAGGAAGCGCAAGGTGGCGGTGCTTTCAAGTGATTCTGACACTGACGAAGCTACTGATAATTGTTGGTCTGAAATTGACACACCACCATGCTTACAAATGTTTGAAGGTCATGCTGGGGTCACTACATTTCCCTCTCT
>NW_006290460.1:248442-264930 GCF_000327345.1 Myotis davidii
ATGAAGAATAAACAGTTTCTGCTATCGGTGGCGAGAGGCTGGGGAACGGATGACAATAATGAAGGCTCTCTGGAACCAGAGACAAATCTGTCCAGCCCTTCCCCTGGGGGTGCAAGGAGAGCACCTCATAAAGATCCACCCAAAAGGTTGTCAGGTGACATGAAGCAGCATGAACCTACATGTATTCCAGCAAGTGGAAAGAAAAAATTTCCTACGAGAGCCTGCAGAGTTTGTGCCGCCCATGGAAAAAGGAGTGAATCTAGATACTTATGTAAATTTTGTTTGGTTCCTCTTCATAGAGGAAAACGTTTTGCACAGTACCATACATTAAAAGAGTACTAGGAACTTTGTTTTTGTAAATAAAAATGTTATAATTATTGAAAAACAACACCTAAAGTGCACTATGATCTGTAGTTTTGATGATTTAAATAACGTGCAGTTTGCCCAAAAACATGCAGTCCCTGGCGTATGTCTTAGAGATTTCTATGCGGTATGCAATGTGTTAAGATGTGCACTGACCACCAGGGGGCAGATGCTCCAACAGGTAGGTTAGCTTGCTGCTGGGGTCCAGCCAATCGAGACTGAGCCATATGGGCTGGACATGCCCTGGAGCCCTCCTGCGGTTCCTCCCCAGCCGGATCATGCACTGGTGGGGTCCCTCAGTGTGGCCTATACCCTCTGGCAATCCAGGACCCCTCAGGGGATTTCGGGAGAGCTAGTTTCAGCCTGATCCTGCAGGCCACTCCCCTTGGGAAGGCTCCAGACACAGGGCTCATGGCTGGCTAGTACTGCTGTGGCAGAGCCCGCTGCGGGCACAGTGGGGCCAGGATGAGTGGGAGCAGCAGGTAGGAGCTGCAGGCGGCGTTGGACTGCGGGTTTCAGCTCAATCCCTGCAGGTCACCCAGAGGGACCCCACCTATGCATGAATTTGTGCACCGGGGCTCTAGTATATATACATTGATCATTTGTATCTCTTCATTGAAAATATGTCTATTCAGTTCCATTGCCTATTTTTTAATTCGGTTATTTGGTTTTTGCTGTTGACTTTCATTTGTTCCTTATATATTTTTAATATTAACTCCTTATCAAATGTGTGGCTTGCAAATATTTTCTTCCATTTCAAAGACTGCCTTTTCATTCTGTAGTCTCCTTTGCTGAGCAGAAGCTTTTTAGTTTGAGGTAGTCCCACCTGTTTATTACTGCTTTTGTTGCTTGTACTTTGGTACCAAATCCAAAATACCACTGCCATGACCAATGTCAAGACGCTTATCCCCTATGTTTCTTCTAGGATTTTACAGTTTCACGGTTATGTTCAAATCTTTCATCTATTTTGAGTTGCTTTTTGTGTATGGTGTACGATAGAGATCTAATGTTGTTCTTTTGCATGCAAATATCCAGTTTTCCCCAGTACCATTTATTGGAGAGACTATCATTTCCCCCTCACGTATTTTTGTTGCTTTTGTCAAAATTTAATTGGCCATATATGTGTGAATTTATTTCTAGGCCCTCTATTCTATTCTGTTGATTATATGTATCTCTATTTATGCCAACACCTTAGTATTTTTTTTTATATTTTATTGATTTTTTACAGAGAGGAAGGGAGAGAGATAGAGAGTTAGAAATATCGATGAGAGAGAAACATCGATCAGCTGCCTCCTGCACATCTCCTACTGGGGATATGCCCGCAATCCAGGTACATGCCCTTGACCGGAATCGAACCTGGGACCTTTCAGTCCGCAGGCCGATGCTCTATCCACTGAACCAAACCGGTTTTGGCACACCTTACTATTTTTATCACGATAACTTTGTAATATAGTATGCACTCAGGTCCCATTATATCTTACACCTCATATAAACAAATCTAGAGTTGGATTTTCAAATGCAAATCAGTGACTAATGAGAAAATTTAAACAAGATGCAAAGCAAAAACAATCAAGAGTCATGGGGGAGGATGGGATAGCAATGAAAGAAGAGGTGTGGATTGCAATGTGGGAAGAGGAGGCCCCTGAGCCAAAGAAAACGTGGATTTAATGACTTTACACAGTTCTGCAGCCATTTTTGAGGATATAGTCTGGAACTGAACAAGTAAACATATCTAGTATACAAGCTTTCATAGGTATCACTAAATACAGGCTTTTCTTAGAGATATCTTTGAGCAAGTGCATACATAGAAACTGAGAACAAAGGTTATAAACAATAACATGAGAATTCCTGTGGCTTGAGGAATCATACTTGGACAAGAATAAAGATTGGTGCCCCTGGCCACACTGGCTAAAACTCTGAACCAGATTCCAATCAAAAGACTTGCAGGAAATTAGTAGTAAAAGCCCTTTGTAATAGGAATCATTGGTAAGGTCAAGGAATCTCAGTCCACACACTCAACAATGCAAGCACTATATCAAATTTTATGTAAACCATTTACAACTCTGGACCTCTATGGACCATGCTGATAGGAAATTCAATCTAATCACATTTGGGGTTTTTCCTTACAGCAAGGTTTTGCAGAGGTCCAGGTAGGCAAGCCTTGGTCCATAGCAATCCATCTGTACTGACAATCATTCTTCCAATCTATCTGTACCGACTGCAGGAGTATGGCCTGTTCCTCTGGCCGCTGGCACATACCACACTCGGAACATGGGAACTTCAGGAACAATGGGAACCCTGGTTGTAAGGCCTACTGCATCTCTGCGATGCCAATGTGAAAAAAAAAAAATGAACCATTTCTGAACCCACAGATATCTGCCCCCTTCCCAATCTCTGGAAAGTTTTCCTATCTCTCTGTGTTCAATAGCCTTCTCTCTCTAGCATTTCTTCTTGAATACAAAAGGCTTATCCTTTTGGAGTCCAATTTTGTCCTTTGCATGTGGATATTCAGTTTCCCCTACACCATTTATTGAAAAGACTATCCTTCTTTGCTTTAATTAAAGAAGGGAAGAGCCTTAGAGTTGAGGCCCTTCTGTTTTCAGTCTTCTCCAATTCTTTGGGTAAGACATTATCAAGTGTACCAACCTATTTAAATTGGAGAGAAAGGGAAGCTATAGAGAGAACACATACTCAAATTAATATTTTAGTAGACTGTCCTTTTACCCATAGTTTATTCATTCATAACTTCAGTATACAAGCTATAAATTCAGTGTATGAGCTCCACCAAGTGGTGAATGCAGATATAGTCACATCAATATTCAAATCTGTGTTCAATTACCCACCTGCTAGAGTATAGGAAGTTCAGTCTTTGTCATCGAACCACAATAATGTACATGCTCTTGCTAACAAATCAGGAAAGATTTCACTATCCCATGATAATGATAACTGATCTCCACAGCAGAATCCCAAGATCCAATGTCATTTTCTTTATTCCCACTCTACAGAAACTACTGCCAAGTGAAACTGGAAAGCTACTACATCAATTAACAAAGGTAGTGCTACCTTTGAGATCACTGTGACTGTGGCTAATAAGTAGAATAGAGAGAACACATACTCATTATTGCTCCTGAGATGCGAAAAGAATGAAGAGTCTGTGTTGCATTCAATAGAGATAAAGTAACCTGTTGCTTGAAATATAAAATATTCTGGTGGTTATTGACCTAGCTTTTCCATTGGTCACCATAGCAAAACAAGTTGGAATCTGTATACCCTCTTTGGTGAAGTGCCTTTTTATGTATTTTTGTCCTTTTTCTAACTGGTTTGCTGTTTTGGTTTTCTTTTATTTATTTATTTTTACTATTGAGTTTTGGGAGTCCTGTATATATCCTAGTGTTCTGTCAGATATTTAATTTGCAAATATTTTCTTCCTAATTTTAACTTGTATTTTCATTCTCTTAACAGAGTATAAAGCAGGGAGTTTCACAGAGAAAAAATTTTAAATTTATATGAACTATAATTTATTAATTTTTCCTTTTATAGACCATGTCTTTGGTGTCACATTTAAGAACTCTTTGCCTAGCTCTAGACCCAAAGATGTCTTCTGTTTTTTATTGTCTAAACCTTCAAATATAAGTTGTACATCTTATATTTAAGTCCATGATCTACTTTGAGTTTATTTTCATACAAGGGGTGAAACTTAGGCAAAAAAAAAATTTTTGCCTATGGTTGTCCAATTGCTTCAGCTGCATTTTCTTGAATAGAATATCTTTCCTCCATTGAAATGCTTTTATTTTTTATTTTTTTAATCTTTATTACTGAAAGTATTACGTAGGTCCTCCTTTTCCTCCCATTAACCCCTTCCAGCCCACACCCATACCCCCCTACACCCAGGCCCTCACCGCCCCATTGTCTGTGTCCATGGGTTATACACATATGCATACAAGTTCATTGGTTGATCTCTTCCCACGCACCCTCTCCTGCATTCCCTCTGAGGTTCAACAGTCTGTTCAAGCTTCTATGTCTCTGGGTCTATTTTTGATCTCAGTTTATTTGGTTCATTAGATTGAGCCTATGAGTGAGATCATGTGGCACTTATCTTTCTCTGACTGGCTTAGTTTGCTCAGCATAATATCCTCTAGGTCCATCCATGCTGTTGCAAATAGTAAGGAATTCTTTCTTTTTTAATGCCATGTAGCATTCCATTGTGTAAATGGACCATACTTTTTTGTCCACTCATCTGCTGATGGGCACTTAAGCTGTTTCCAAATCTTAGCTACTGTAAATTGTGCTGCTATAAATATAGGGGTGCATATATTACTTTTGATGAGTGTTTTGGGTTTCTTAGGATATATTCCTGTAAGTGGGATCAGTGGGTCAAATGGGAGTTCCATTTTTAATTTTTTGAGGAAACTCCATACTGTGTTTCACAGTGGCTACATCAATCTGCATTTTCACCAGCAGTGTCCACATCCTCACCAACACTTGTCGCTTATTGATTTGTTGATGATAACCATTCTGACAGATATGAGGTGATATCTCATTGTCATTTTCATTTGCATCTCTCAGATGATTGACTCTTTTTTCATATGTATCTTGGCTTTCTGTATATCTACTTTGGAGAAGTGTGTATTTAGGTCCTTTGCCCATTTTTTAATTGGATTGTTTCTCTTCCTTTTGTTAAATTGTATGAGTTCCCTATATATTTTCTAAATTAACCTTTTATCAGATGTATTATTGGCAAATATGTTCTCCCATGCAGTGGTGCTGGGGGCCAGGCCCAGCGGATCCAGGGGTTCCCAAAGGTGTGGATGGAGTCGGCGAAGAATGTTTTACATGGAGACAGCGTTCAAAACTCTCTAGCTCTCTTTAGTCTCCGTGGATCTTCCTGTGCCTGGCTGAAGCCACAGAGAAAGATCCCAAGGCAAGCTGAGCCTTTATTTTATAGTGAGCGGTAAACAAGATAGTGGTTACCAAAGTTACACTGTTCTTGTGAGTTTCACTTATTTACACTGTTCTTGTCAGTTTCACTTGTTTACACCATGGTTATACTTCCTGCACTTCCTCAGCCCATTAGCTTCCCATATAAGATCTAGGGAGTGTTATAAGGTCAAGCCTAATTATGCTAAGAGGACTGTACCCTCTAAGCTGGGAATTGTTTGTGACTTTGCCCACAAGTCAGTCTGAGGCTTAACCCTATATCAGCTCCCCACACAGTGGGTCTTCTTATTATTTTGTTGATGGTTTCTTTTACAGTGCAGAAGCTTTTTATTTTCATGTAGTCCCATTTGTTTACTATCTCCTTAGTTTCCATTATCTTAGGAGATGTATCAGTAAACATATTGCTAGGTGAGATATCTGAGATTTTGGTGCCTATGGTTTCTTCTAGGACTTCTATGGTTTCACATCTTACATTTAAGTCTTTTATCCATTTTGAGCTTATTTTTGTGTATGGTGTAAGTTGGTGGTCTAGTTTCATTTTTTTTGCATGTATCTGTCCAGTTTTCCCAACACCATTTATTAAAGAAACTGGCTCAGCTCCAATGTATGCTCTTGCCTCCTTTGTCAAATATTAAGTATAGTGGTTTGGATTGATTTCTTGATTCTATGTTTTGTTCCATTTTTATATATGCTGTTTGAGCATAGAGGCTTTCTAATATAACTTATTGTGATTCCTCCACCTTTGTTCTTCTTTCTCAAGATTGCTGCAGCTATTCAGGGTCATATTGTGGCTCCATATAAATTTTTGGAGTGTTTGTTCTAGGTCTGTGAAATATACTGTTGGTATTTTAATAAGGGTTGCATTGAATCTGTAGATTGCTTTGGGTAATATTGACATTTTAATGATGATGATTCTACCAATCCATGAACATTGTATATTCTTCCACTTGTTCATATCTTCCTCTATCTCTTTTTTTTTTCAACTTCCTATAGTTTTCTGAGTACAGGTCTTTTACCTCGTTGTTTAAGTTTATTCCTAAGTATCTTAAATTTTTATTGCAATGGTAAATGGATTGTATTTTTAGTTTCTCTTTTTGAGAGCTAACTATTGCTGTATAAAATTTCTATAGATTATTGGGTGTTGATTTTATATCCTGCTATGTTTCCAATATAAGAGTTTTTTATGAACTCTTTAGGGTTTTCTATGTATAATATCATGCCATCTGTTAATAATGAGAGTTTTACTTCTTTTCCAATTTGGATGCCTTTTATTTCTTCTTATCTGATCACTATGGCCAGGACTTCCAGAACTATGTTGAACAAGAATGGTAAAAAAGGGCATTTCTGTCTTGTTCCTGTTCTTAGGGGAAATGGTTTTAGTTTTTGCCTATTGAGTATGCTTTTGACTGTAGGTTTGTCAAATATGGCCTTTATTATGTTGAGATATGATCCCTCTATTCCTACTTTGCTGAGAGTTTTTATCAAAAAAAAAAGGGGGGGCGTTGGATTTTGTCGAATGCTTTTTCTGTATCAATTGATATGATCATGTGATTTTTGTCTTGCAAACTGTTTATGTGATGTATCACATTTACTGATTGTCTGCCAGAGACCAATTCCAGCATGTCATAATTTCAAGAGTTTTATCAAAAGGTTGATGAGACTTGGGGACTCAACAGGGTTGAGTCACACATGTAGTCACCATCTGGGAATGGCTAAAGGAATTTCCCCAAACCTGAATAGGATACATTAAATTGAATTCTTGCCTATCTGACAGTTAAAGGGCATCTTAATCTACATGTTATTGCCTCCTACTGGCCAAACACCTGTACAGTCGTAGGCTAATTCCCCCATTCTGACAATTGACTCTGACCCTTTGAAGTGTGTATCTCTGCCTTGCCTCAGGACGTTTTGTTAATAATAATCATGGGGTCCTGGGCACAGAGAGAACCTAAGACCTTAGATTTAAGACCTTAGATCTTAGCTCCTTTAGCTAAGCTCTTCTGACCACCAATGCCTTTCAAAATTATATTTCGTCTCCGGACTCTTTATTAGTCTCTGGATTCCTATGTCATCTATGCACAGCCCCTTCTCTAGATTCCTGAACCCTTCTTGATCCTGGGACAAGAAGCCTGGCAGTTGGCAAATATTGTACCAGCCTAGCATCCCCAGAATAAATCCCACTTGGTCATAGTGCATGATCTTTTTAATGTACTGCTGGATCCGATTTGCTAAAATTTTGTTGAGGATTTTAGCATCTTTGTTCCTCAAGGTATTGGCCTGTAGTTCTCTTGGTCATGTCTTTATCTGGTTTTGGAATTAGGGTAATGCTGGCCTCATAGAAAGGGTTTGGAAGTGTCCCTTCCTCTTGAATTCTTTGAAATAGTTTGAGAATAGAAGTTAATTCTTCTTTGAATGTTTGGCAAAACTCCCCTGTGAATCCATCTGGACCAGGGCTTTTGTTTGTTGGGAGGCTTTCTATTACTGCTTCAATTTCATCAGTAGTTATCGGCCTATTCAGGTTTTCTAATTCTTCCTGATTGAGTTCTGGAAGTTTGTATTTTTCTAGGAATATGTCCACTTCATCCAGGTTGTCCCATTTGTTGGAATAGAGTCATTCATAGTAGGGGTTTTTACGATCCTTTGTATTTCTGTGGGGTCAGTTCTGTTCTGATCTTTATTATTTCCTTCCTTCTACTTGTTCTAGGCTATTCTTGTTGTTTTTCTAATTCTTTAAGTTGTAGGGTTAGATAACTTAGTAACAGTTTTTCTTGTTTTTCTAAGGTTGGCCTGTAGTGCTATGAACTTCCCTCTCAGGACTGCTTTCACTGTGTCCCATAGATTTTGGATTGTTGTATGTTCATTTTAATTTGTTTCCAAGATTATTTTTCTTTTTTGATCTCTTTAATTCGCCATTCCCTGTTTAATAGCATGCTATTTAGCCTCCATGTATTTGATTGTTATTGAGCATTTTATTGTAGCTGATTTCTAATTTCATGGTTTTGTGGTCTGAGAAGATGCTTGATATGATTAAAATATTCTTGAATTTGTAGAGTCTTAACTTGTGTCCTAACATGTGGTCTATCTTTGAAAATGTCCCATGTACACTAGAGAAGAATATATATTCCATAGCTTTGGGGTGGAATGTTCTGAAGATGCCAGTTAGTTCCATCTGTTCTAAAGTGCATTTAGAATTGTTGTTTCCTTGTTGATTGTTGATTTTTTTGTCTAGAAATTTTTTAAAAAATATATTTTATTGATTTTTTACAGAAAGGGAGAAAGATAGTTAGAAATATCAATGAGAGAGATACATCGATCAGCTGCCTCCTGCACACCCCCTACTGGGGATGTGCCTGCAACCAAGGCACATGCCCCTGACCAGAATCAAACCTGGGACCCTTCAGTCTGCAGGCCAATGCTCTATCCACTGAGCCCAACCGGTTTCGGCATTGTCTAGAAAATTTATCCAGTGATGTCAGTGCGGTATTAAAGTCCCTTACTATGATTGTATTGCTGTCAATAACCTCTTTGATATCCTCCAGAAATTATTTTATATATTCAGATGCTCCTGTATTGGGTGCATATGTTTGCCAGCCTCTGGCATTCATTTTAGGTTTATGTCACCCCCAGCACACTAAGAGGAGTTGAGAATGAAGACATACTGGGCATGTCACAGAGGACAGATGAGAGTAAAATAATAAGACATCACTTTACGATATCACTAAAGCATTAAATCAATATATTAGTTCTAATTAAAGAAGTATTAGCCTCAAACAGTGTGAGTAATGACCCGTTGGAAGTTTCTCAGTCCCCTGAAAGCAACCATCCACCTCTAGACTTCCTACCTAATAAGCAAATGCATTTTCATTTCACGTTAACAGGTTTTATTTTCTATTCATTGCTCAGCTTCCTCTCCTTCTGGCACCCCTATTATGCAGATATTGTTTCATTGAATTTCTTTTACACCTTTGTCAAAAGTCAGGCATATTTGTGTGGGTCTATTTCTGCCTTCTCTCTTCTATTCCATATGTCTATCCCTCCACCAATACCTCACTGTCTTGATTACTGTAGTTATATAATAAATCTTTAAATCAGAGAGTATAATTCTTCCTACTTTATTCTTTCTCAATATTGTTTTAGCTATTCTTGTTTATTAGCCTTTCCATATAAATTTTAGAATCTTGCCTATATCTACAAAAATCCTTGCTGGAATGTTGATAAGATTGTATTAAATCTGTATCAACTTCAAAATAACTGGCATATTTAATATATTGAGTCTTCTAATATACAAACATGTTTCTCCATTTGTTGAGATTGTTTAATTCTCTCATCAGCATGTTTTAGTTTTCAGTATATAAATTCTGTATGTTTTAAGTACTTAATTTATGAAATAGTATTTTTAATTTTGATGCCCACCTGTTCACTGATAGTATATAGAAACACTATTGATTTGGATATGTTTGTGTTATATCTTTCAACTTTTATGAATTCACTTATTAGGTATAGCAGTTTTTGTAGATTTATTCAGATTTTATATGTATACAATTATATCATCTGCAAGTAGGAACAATTTTATTTTTATCTTTCCAATCTTTATGCTTTTTATTCTTTTTTCTTGCCTTTACTACATTGGTAGAACTTCTAGCATTATGTTGAATATGTGAAGCCATCTGAACATTTGGCTATGTATCTTTAATATTCAGATATCTATTCATGTTATACATTTCTTCTTGAGTGAGCTTTAATAGTTTATACTATTAAGGTTTTTGTGTATTTCATTATGTAATTAAATCTGTGTGACTAAAGTTATTGATATTATACCTTTAAAATCCATTTGACATCTGTATAATCTATAATTTTGACTCCTTATTAATTCTGATATTTATAATTTGCATATTTTATTTTCTTAATCATTCTGGCTATAAGTTTAGTAATTTTGGTTTCACTGATTTTTGTTGCTTTTTTATTGACTTCTGGTCTTCATTTCTTTTCTTATATTTTCTTTGTGCTTTTTTCCCCTAGTTTGTTAAAGTGGAATCTTAAAGTATTTCTTTGAGATAATTCTTCTTTTAATATAAGCAAGGATAGCATAACTTTCCTTCAAAACACTATTTTAGCTATCCTGCTAAAGCTGCTTTAGAAGTATCCCAAAACCTTTGATAAGTTCTCATTTCATGTCCTTTTAATTCCATATATTTCCTAATTTACCTTGTAATTTCTTTGACATAAGGTTAATTAAAGTATGTTTTTAATTTCTAAATATGAAGGGATTTTCAGATATATTTTAATGTCAAAGAATATGCTTTCAATATTTTAATCTTTGTGAATTTGTTGAGATTTACATTATGTCCCAGAATATAGTTTATCTGGATAAATGTTCTGAGTGCACTTGGAAGAAAAATATGCATCCTGCTATTGCAGGTGGAATGTTCTATAAATGTCAATTATGTTAAAATGGGTAATAGTGTTTCTATACTCTTGCTGAACTTTTTGCCTATTTGTTTTATAAATTACTGAATAAAAATGTTGAAATTTGAAACTATACTTGTAGATTTGTCTCTCCTTTTAGTTGTATCAGTTTTACCTAAGGTATTTTGAAGCTCTGTTACTATATATATACACACATTTGGGGTAAGGTGTCTTCTTCATTAAATGAACCCTATGTCATTATGCAATGTCCTTCTTTTTCCTCAGCAATATTTCTTGTTCTGAATCTACCGCATCTCATATTAATAGAGCTCATTTTTATTAGTGTTTATATGGCATATCATATATATACTAGAGGCCCAGTACACGAATTTCTTGCACTCAGGGGGATCCCTCAGCCCGGCTTGCACCCTCTTGCAGTCCAGGATCCCTCGGGGGATGTCCGACTGATGGCTTAGGCCCGCTCCCCATCTTAGGGGTTCAGCCAGAAGCCATCCATCAGAAATCTTTAGCACTACTACAGAGATAGGAGAGGCTCCCTCCACAACCGCTGCACTCGCCAGCCGTGAGCCTGGCTTCTGGCTGAGCAGCACTCCCCCTGTGGGAGTGCACTGACCACCAGGAGGCAGCTCCTGCATTGAGTGTCTGCCCCCTAGTGGTCAGTGTGCGTCATAGCAACCAGTCATTCTGCCATTCGGTTGATTTGCATATTAGCCTTTTATTATATAGGATATACATATATATATTTCAGAGAAGGAAAGAGAGAGAAAAACATCAATGATGAGTAAGAAGCATTGATCAGCTGCCTCCTGCATGCCCCCCACTGGGGATTGAGCCCTCAACCCGGGCATGTGCTCTGACTGGGATCTAACCGTGACCTCCTGGTTTATAGGTCAAAGCTCAACCCCTGGGCCACACTAGCTGGGCTGGCATATCATTTCTTGTTTTATTTTTAATAACCTTTTATACTTCTTTCAAAGTGGGTGTCTCATAGACAATATAGAATTGAATCTTGCTATTTTATCTGATATAGACATTCTCTGACTTTTAATTGAAGTATTTAGATTATTTACCTTTAATGAATTATTGATATGTTTGAATTTAAATCAACCATACATTATTTGTTTTCTATTTATCCCCCCTTTTTTAGCTTTTTTTTCCTACCTTCTTTTGGAACAATTGCATATGTTTTTTTTTGATGATTAGGTTCCATTTTATTTCTACTATTGACTTTTGATTCTATCTATTTCATGTTTAATTTTTCGGGTGCTCTTGGACTTAACACATACACGTTATCAAAACATATCTTCTGATTATATTATATTATTTCACATTTTAGCATAAGAACCTTACAATAATATGTTTCTATATCCTTTCTACTCTGGGATTCAAATTGAGATATCTACAAGCTGTATTCTCAGCTGGTCCTCAGGGGTCTCTTACAAGCTCATAAAAGAGTGGGGAGAATTCAGTGGTTTGTGTCTGCAAGACTAAGGTCTCCTCTTTCTTTCTTTCTTTCTTTCTTTCTTTCATTTTTCTTGCTCTTTGTTAGGGAATGACTCAGCTCCTAAAGGCCATTTTCTTGCTACATGGTTTCCTTCAAAGCCAACAGGAGAATTCTCCTGTCTTCAAACCACCCTCATACTTACATATCTGACTTCTTCTGACTTTCTAGGTAATGTGATCAGATAAGAACCAAACAGATAATCTTCCTTTTGTCATTTAAGATAACATAATCATAGAAATGGTATCTCATAATACTCACGGGTTCCATCCACACTCAGGGCATGGATCGCTGTGGGTCATCTTATAATTCTGCCTATTACACAAGGCATGGACATACATATAGGCTAAAACATAATTTCTTAAAGAAGAAAGACAAGAGATTTTCTTGTCCAGTTAACTGAAAAATCTTATTGGGCATATAATGAGAACTCAATAAGTATTTGTTGTCTGGAACACCTAACTTCTCTCTGTGAATAACAGACATCTTAAGTGTACATCGATTAACATTATTGTCCAGCACTCTCAATTACCTTCATTGCTCAAGGTAATCAGGTGTCCTAGATTCCACTTATACATCCCTGCTGGTTGAATACTCCAACAAAATCTCAAGTGAAATAATAGTTCATAGTAAAAGAAGCACAGTTCCATTCACTATTTCCCTGTGTTATGAGAACTCTAAATATAAAAATGTAAAAGGAGAAAATCAGTTGACACACAAGCATGTGTAATCTAGGTCCATATATCGATCATAGAAATCAGGAAGTGAGATCTATGGGGCACTTTCTTCAAATCTTCCAGGCCAAAATCAAAGAGATGGTGCTTCTAAATAGCTGATACCTATTCCAAAATAAAACACCATTTCATTTTCTCAACTCATTTTTAACCCCATCTTTGTTTTCTATTAAATATAATTGTAATGCCCTTTCTCATTTCAAAATTGTCTAGCTGCCTCTTTGCCCAAGTTCCTTCCTCTTTTTCCCCCTGCTATTTCTTTTTTCTGTCTATTCAGGTATTCCCTATCTCTGGATTGATCCCACCCACCTTTTCTCTCCATGTTCCTTCTCTCCTCTCCCCTTCTCTCATCTTTCTCTCATTAGGCCCCCTTTTCTCCTCATTGCCCAGGTTCTTGCCCCCACATCAAGAAGGGCTCAGGAATCTGGAGAAGGCTGTGCGTAGATGACATAGGAATCCGGAGACTAATAAAGAGTCCAGAGACGAGATTCAATTTTGAAAGGCATTGGGGGTCAGAGGACCTTCAGCTAAAGGAACTGAAGACTCCCTCCTTGTCTAGGACCCTTGTTTTTATTAACACAATTTGTCCTAAGGCAAGGTGGAGGTAATACACTTCAAAGGGTAAGGTCTCAAAGGGTATAGAAGCATTGTCAGTTTGGGGGAATTAGCCTACAGCTGTTCAGGTGTTTGGCCAACAGGAGGCAATAACATGTAGATTAAGATGCCTTTTAGCTGTCTGGCAGCCAGCAATAATCCCTTTTCAGGTTTGGGGAAATGCCTTTAGCCAATCCCAGATGGTGAGTACATGTGTGACTCAACCCTGTTGAGTCCCCAAGTCTCATCAACCTTTTGATGAAACTCTTGAAATTATGACATGCTGGAATTGGTTCCCAGCACCTCATAACTATTCTATCTATTGTTTCACCTCCTCCCTAACTAGCTCTGACTCCTCTAAACAACTATTGCTTACTTTTAGATAAATTTGATTTTCATCCTCAAATTCTGAATATTAAAGTCCATAATAAGAACAATATGTTTTATCTATGTCAGGGTACATATCTATAATATCAGCCTATAAAGACCAGACAAAGGAAAGATTAAGTAAGCATTTTTATCCTATATAATCTGCACTGATACACCCTAATGGAAAACACACATTGCCCCAAAAAATCTTGGATCAGTTTCCATCTCTACATATCCTACATAGAATTCTGTTTTACAAAGTGGAGCAGTACTTATATTGTCCACTGGATGGCAAACAATTACATGAGGAGACTGACAAAAAAGGATTTCATAAAATTACAGATTGTCTTTTTGTTTTTGTTTTTTGTAATGAAAGGCAGGAGTTTCTTTATTTTGTTTAACAAATGAAGCATATTCCAAATAAAATATCTCACAAATTCCTTAAATTCCTATCTCTAGAACAAAATTCTTCCAAATTCCGATTACCTTATAATTATTTATGTATCAGAAGCTAAGCAAAAATAAATCAATAGAAGAAAGCTTATGTAGAAGAAATGTTTCTTAGCTATAGGAACTAAAGGTTCAAAATTATTCATCACTGAAATAGAAATAAATAAAATGAAAATGTACCATTATTAGTTCTGTGAGTAGAATGCTCTAGATTAAGAAAACACTGTAACCACTTGTAAGTAGTAACTATGCCTAGAGAAGAAATACTGATGATCAAATGAAGAAGACATATTCAAATAACATGATAGTGAAGAATAAATACATGATTGGGATAGTGTTGATTACAAGAAATCACCAACTTAAAATCTGTTAAACCAAATTAAAATTATCTATGTTATAAGCAACAAAAATGACATATGCAATAAAATGACAATAGGTCAGTAGACTTGATACTTCAAGTATTCAGGAAAATCAATAAACAAGTGGGACTACATTAAACAAAAAAGTTTCTGCATAGCAAAAGAAACAATCAACAAAATGCAAAGAAAACCTATGAAATAGGACAATATATTTGCAAATCATATATCTTATAAGGGGCCAATATCATATATATATATATATATGATATATATATATATATATATCATACAACTCAAAATCCAAAAGAAATAACAATCCAGTTTAAAAAATGGGCAAAGGAACTGAATAGACAGTTCTAAGACATACAAATGACCAACAGGTATATAAAAAGGCTTGAACCCTGGCCAGTGTGGCTCAGTTGGTTGAGTGTCATCCCTTGCACCAAAAGGTCAACAGTTCTATTCCCAGTCAGGGTACATGCCCAGGTTGTGGGCTTGATACCTGGTAAGACATGTGTAGGAGTCATCCGATTGATGTTTCTCTCTTTCTCTCCCTCTCCCTTCCATTCTCTCTAAACTCAACAAAAACACTTTAAAATAAAAAGAGGTGCTTGACATCACTAAGTATCAAGGAAATGCATATCAAAACTCTAATGAGCTATAGCTTCCCATCTAAAAGTACCTATTTATGGGGAAAAAATGATTCCAATAAGAATCTCAAGAGAGATTATCTTGAATTTTCTAGGTGGATCAGTGAAAATACAAGGGTCCTTATATGTGCAAAGGAGAGTCAGAGAAAGAGATGTGAGGATAAAAGCAGAGGTCAGAGTAATTCAATTTCTGGGAGTCAGAAGCCAAGGAATGTGGGCAACATCCAGAAGCTAAAAAAGGGAAGAAAACATTCTTCCTTGGAGCCTCCAGAAAGAAACACATTTTATTGACATCTTGATTTTAGCCCTGTGAGACCCATTTGGATTCCTGAACATCAGAACTCTAAAGTGAAAATGTGTTGTCTTAAGTCACTGTGTTTGTGGTCATTTGTTACAGCAACACTAAGAAACTGATAAAAGTCCTTAGGAAAGGAGTATCAGGTATTTTCCTTAAAGCAAGAATATGATTACTTAAGTTTGAGTAAGATTCACTTACATCTCAGAAGTGATTACAGGATAAAAGCATCCTTCTAATATAACATATAATGAAAACTTTTTCCTTGCAGCTGGTAAAATAATTGTGGAGAAAGGCCTGATTTCTTGAGAATGGATTTGGGTAAGCACATTGGAAGTGAGATAATACACAATGGAGCTGACATTGCAAGTTCGATGACAAGAGAAAAGCAATTCCGCACAATAAAAGAGACCAATGAGGGGTACCAATGAGCTGCTATGGGACAGTTATGGGAGGCGAAGGTTGTAGATTCCAGGAATAAGACAGAGTACTTGTTCTGGAAACTGTATGAATGAAATGGCCAGGACCATTATTTTTATATTAATTAGCTTTTTCCTGGGACAGTAAACAATCCCAAAGTCTCAGAGGCTTAAACAATAAACAAGTATTTCTTACTCATGAGTACTGGCTATGGCTCTGACAGGCCGAGCTCAGTTCCTGGTATTAACCAGGCCCGAGTTCAGATTTGCACTATGTTATGGCGGGGCCCAGGCTGAAGAAGTAGCTGTGAAGCATACTGTTCTCAGGAGGATGTGAGAGTGCAGGAGGGTAATGGGTTCTGCTGGAAAAAGGCCACCCGTCACTTCTA
>NW_006290460.1:265005-269943 GCF_000327345.1 Myotis davidii
TATTTGCTGAACAATATTCCAATCTGCTATAATAACATAGTATCTCAGTAAAGCTAGGAAAATAATGATATGCCAGGTGTCATGTGAAATTTGGTGCTAGCCAAGTTTATGGTGAGTTTTGCATTAAAATCTGCATAGAACTGAAATAGTAAGCCCAAGGGAGTAAGAAAAATATAAAAAGGAAAAAATAATGGGTTGCAGTTTTATTTCTTTAACATGAAGTAAAAGTAAACTAATATCTATTTATTACATACTGTGCTGAATAATTTTTACTTTCACAAGTTTTTCAGATGAGAAAACAAGTTCAGAAAGGTTAAGATTCATGCCCAAGTTCCTATACTTTGTGTTCCATGATTATAATTTAAAAAGGTATCATTAAGGAAAGTAAGAACAAAGGAGTGTGTGAGGTGCAAAGGGGTGGGGTGGAGGAGAGGGCGGCGCTTGGAGTGCAATCAGTGGGCATACAAAGTGACTCTTCAACAATGGAAGACTACATTTTAACAACAGAAAAATATCAGAAGATGACAAACCCCATCAAAATTGGGAAGGATTTGTTTTACATGGAAATAAAGTTAAAATAAACTGGATTAATAACCCAAGCAAAGGTATGGTCTATGGTTTCTGGAAGATAACAATGCAGCACTGGCATTCAGGAGATTGGACAGCAGAGGCTGCATAAAGAGAACACATTCAGAAGGGTTTGTGATGGAGTTGAGACAGGGCCACCACTACCCCATAAAAATACCCTTGAAGAGTAGAAACATGTGCTCTCTCTTCCTTTGCACAGATTGGTGTCAGGGCATATAGTTCACTCAGTCCCACTTGCTCCCTCCAAAATAGTGGCCTAAATATGCACAACTTTATACAATAACCCTAGTGCGGTTGGGATTAGAAGGGAGGGAATGAAGGTGAAATTTAAAGACTTCAATTATAAAGGGTATTCCTCTAAGCCAGTGGTTCTCAATCTTCTGGCCGTTTAAATACAGTTCCTCATGTTGTGACCCAACCATAAAACTATTTTCGTTGCTACTTCATAACTGTAATGCTGCTACTGTTATGAATCATAATGTAAATATCTGATATGCAGGATGGTCTTAGGCGACCCCTATGAAAGGATCGCTCAACTGCCAAAGGGGTCGCGACCCACAGGTTGAGAACAGCTTAGAGCTGTCCACATGGGTGAGAAAAAAAGTCTGATTATATGGCTGCTTAGAGGAAGTTTATACATTCACATAAGGTCAGATGTACATTAAATAGTTGTTTTTGTTGTTAAACTTATTAAAGGAAGAGTAAATGTGCTTTAGTTTAGATACTAGAGTCAGGTGCACAAAATTCGTGCACTGGGGGTTGCAGGGTATCCCTCAGCCCAGCCTACACTCTCTCCAATCTGGGACCCCTCAGGGGATGTCCCACAGGGATCGGGCCTAAACAAGCAGTCGGACATCCCTCTCACAATCCAGGACTGCTGGCTCCCAACTGTTCGCCTGCTGGCCTGATTGGCCCTAATCACTTCTGCCTGCCAGCCTGATCAACACCTAGCTGTTCCCCCGCTGGCCCAATCTTCCCCAACTGCCCTCCTCTGCCAACCTGGTCACCCCCGACTGCCCTCCCCTGCAGGCCTGGTCACCCCCAACTGCCTTCCCCTGCTGGTCCGATCGCCCACAACTGTCCTCCCCTGCTGGCCATCTTGTGGCAGCCATCTGTGACCACATGGGGCAGCCATCTTCTGACCACATGGGGGTGGCCATCTTGTGCAAGGGCATGATGGTCAATTTGCATAGTACCTCTCTATTATGTAGGATGAGCAGGCACACTAAATATAATTGGCTTTTTAGCCCTGACTGGTTTGGCTCAGCAGATAGAGCACCAGCCTGCGGACTCAAGGGTCCCAGGTTAGATTCTAGTCAAGGGCATGTACCTTGGTCGCAGGCACATACCCAGTAGGGGGTGTGCAAGAGGCAGCTGATCACTGTTTCTAACTCTCTATCCCTCTCCCCTCCTCTCTGTAAAAAATCAATAAAATATATTTTTTTAAAAAATTGACTTTTCAAAAGTTGAACATAATTTTTAAAAATATATTTTATTTTTTTACTTCTTTAAAATCTTTATTGTTGAAAGTATTACATGTCTCCATTTTCCCCCATTGGCCCCCTAGCCCACCCCCACCCCCACTTCACACCTTCACATCACTACTGTCTGTGTCCATGGGTTATGCATATATGCATGCAAGTTCTTTGATTAATCTCTTCCAACCCTCCCATCCCCTTCCCTCTGAGATTCAACAGTCTGTTCCATGTTTCTATAAAATTGATCTATTTGGTTCATCAGTTTATTTTCTTCATCAGATTCTACATATGAGTGAGCTTATGTGATACTTATTTCGCTTAGCATAATATGCTCCAGGTCCCTCCATGCTGCCTCAAAGGGTGAGAGATCCTTTCTTTTTACTGCTGCATAGTATTCCATTGCGTATATGTACCACAGCTTTTTTTATCCACTTCTCTACTTATGGGCACTTGGGCTGTTTCCAGATCGGTATGAATACAGGATTGTATATATTCTTTCTGAATGTGTTGCAGGGTTTTTAGTCTATATTCTTAGAAATGGGATCACTGGATCAAATGGCAGTTTCCTATTTAATTTGTTGAGGAAATTCCATACTATTTTCCATAGTGGCTGCACCAATCTGCATTCCCATCAGCAGTGTACAAAATCATATACCATGACCAAGTGGGATTTATTCCAGGAATGCAAGGTAGTACAATATTCACAAATCAATACACATGATACATCACATAAACAAATTAAAAGACAAAAATCACACAATCATATCAATAGACACAAAAAGCATTTGACAAAATCCAACACATTTTTTGATAAAATCTCTCAGCAGAGTGAGAATACAGGGGCCATACCTCAACATAATAAAAGCCACATATGACAAACCTCCAGCCAACATCATATTCAATAGGCAAAAACTAAAATCATTTCCCCAAAGAACAGGAACCAGACAGGGGTGTCCGCTTTTACCACTCTTATTTAACACTAGAGGCCCGCTGCACAAAAATTTGTGCACTTAGGGGGCGGCTGGGGGTGGGGGGGTCCTTCAGCCCAGCCTGTGCCCTCTCGCAGTCTGGGACCCCTCAGGGGATGACCACCTGCTGGCTTAGGCCTGCTCCCTGGGGGATTGGGCCTAAGCTGGCAATCAGATATCCCTCTGGCAGCCCGGAAGTCTTTGGGGGATGTCCACTTGCCAGCGGGGAGCAGACCTAAGCTGCAGTTGGACATGCTTAGCGTTGCTGAGGAAGCAGGCGAGGCTCCCACCACCACTGCTGTACTGGCAGCCATCAGCCTGGCTTATTAGCTATACGTTAGATGTAATCAGTTCATCTCTACTGGGTAATGAGTAGTATAAGCAGTATTGGCAGTGAGCATATCGGCTTCCAGGCATGAACTGCTTACCAAGGCTTTTGCGTGTTCATTGCTTGGTTGCAATAACAGAAAATCGGTCACCGTGACTTTAACCTCATTTCCCAGGTAGCTGACCTCCAGCATTCCATCCGGGAGCTCCGGGACTCAAGGGGAGGGGCAATCGCAGGCTGGGGCATCATTCAGGCCCACATCAGAATCCAGACCCCTGCCCTCTGGTGATGTGGCCCTGGGAGAAGTGCCTTATATCTGTATGGAGAACACAACACTAATAACTATTTTGCTTTAAAAATTAAGTCAGAGCCAGGCTGCGGCAGGTGGGGAACCTTGGCTTCCTCCATAACTGGAGCAAGCAAGCCTCCTGCTCGCTTCAGCTGCGTGGCTGCCGGCCGCCATCTTGGTTGGGTTAATTTGCATACCATGCTGATTAGCCTATGGGAGACGTAGCGAAGGTACGGTCAATTACCATGTTTGTCTATTATTAGATAGGATGGTACTGGTAGGCTTAGTTAGCCACAGTGATCAAACAAGAAGAAATAAAAGGATTTCAAATTAGAAAGAAGTCAGTAAAACTCTCATTATTCACAGACAACATGATATTGTACATGGAAAACCATAACAAATCCATCAAAAAACTATCATGTTTAATAAATGAATTTGACAATATATTAGGATACAAAATTAACACCCAGAAATTGATAGTATTTGTATACACCAATAATGAACTCTTAGAAAGAGAAATGAAAAAAACAATTCATTTTACCTTGCAACAAAAAAAATTAATCAACTTAACCAAATAGCTAAAAGGCCTATTCTCAGAAAACAACAGGACATTGAAAGAGGAAATACAGGAAATATAAACAAGTGGAAGAATATACCATGGTCATGGATTGGTAGAATTAACATCATTAAAATGTCCATACTACTCAAAGCAATCTCTAAATTCAGTGTAATCCCTATTAAAATACCAATGACATATTTCACAGATCCAGAAAAAAATACTCCAAAAATGTCTATGGAACCAAAAAAGACCTGAGTAGCCACAGCAATCTTGAGAAAGAATAAAGTTAGAAGGATCACAATACCAGACACCAACTTATCCAACAAAGCAACCATGGTCAAAACCACCTGGTATTGGCACAAGAACAAGTTATACAGATCAAGAGAACAAAACAGAGAACCCAGAAATCGACCCAAGCCATTACGTTCAATTAATATTTGACAAGGGAGGCAAGATCATGCAATGGAGTCAAGACAGTCTCATCGATAAGTGTTGTTGGGAAAATTGGACAGGTACATGCAAAAAAATGAAACTAGACCACCAACTTACATCATACACAAGAATAAACTCAAAATGGATAAAAGACTTAAATGTAAGTTGTGAAACCATAGAAATCTTAGAAGAAACCATAGGCACCAAAATCTCAGACATCTCTGGTAGCAATATGTTTGTGGATACATCTCCTAGGGCTGTGTTTGGCAAACCGCGGCTCATGAGCCACATGCAGC
>NW_006290460.1:270197-280407 GCF_000327345.1 Myotis davidii
ACAAGTGGGTTACATCGAGGTTGTGTTGTTTTGTACAGCAAAGGAAACCATCAACAAAGACAGCCCACTGAATGGGAGAACATATGTGCCAATGATACATCTGATAAGGGGTTAATTTTCAAAATATATAAAGAACTCTAACAATTTAACAAAAGAAAGACAAAACAATTAAAAAATGGGAAAGGGACTTAAATAGACACTTCTCCAAAGTGGACATACAGAAGACAAAGAAACATGACAAAGGCACTAATCATCAGAGAGATGCAACTCAAAATGACAATGAGGTATCACCTCACACCTGTCAGAATGGCTATCATCAACAAATGACAAGTGCTGGCAAAAATGTGGGAAATAATTCTCAATTTGACAATTTTCTAAGATTGTAAATACTTGGAAGAATCCACAACAATGAACACAAATAACTCATCAAATATTGTTGCACTACGCCAGCACTATATAATATACTATACTGTACTAGAGTACGCATGTTTACCAAATAGGTAGTCAGCACAATTTCAATTATAAATATACAATGTTCTTACTCTATCCCCTCTATTTTTTATTAGATGTCCCATGTCAAAATTTTACCCAGCCTTTAGGACCTGATTCAAATCTCTTCTTCTCCACCAGGGATTAACCTTGGTGAAGGTACCACAAATGATCCTTCCCTCCTCTGATTCTTGGGTGTTTTCCTTTGCCTCTCTTATGAATTAGCTTTTACCATGATGGGTAAGTTCTGAGTGGAAGACCCATCAAAATCTCACTTGTTCTTCTAACCCAGCAGTTCTCAACCGGTGGGTGGGTCGCGACCCCTTTAGCAGTCGAACGACCCTTTCACAGGGGTCACCTAAGACCATCCTGCATATCAGAGATTTACATTACGATTCATAACAGTAGCAACATTACAGTTATGAAGTAGCAACGAAAATAATTTTATGGTGGGTCACAACATGAGGAACAGTATTTAAAGGGCCAGAAGGTTGAGAACCACTGTTCTAACCCATCTAACAAAGTCTCTTTCATTTGAAATCACCCCTGACTCTCCCTAACCTGCTCTAAGTAATGTTATTACCGTTTTCCTCTAAGCTCATGCTAAAGGTAGAGAACACATTGTCTGACCCTCATTAACTTACATTATTGAGAAATACTAAACATTTGTGTACTCATTGAGGGTAGAAGACTTAAGATATCTTTTTCATCTTTGCTCCCCAGTACATATTATAGATTCTAGATCAGTGTTTCTAAACCTGGGCACTGTTGACATTTGGAGCAGATAACTGCTTGTTATAGGGGGCTGTCCTGTGCATGTGGACTGTTTTTGCAGTATTCCTCCTCAGTCCTGACAACCAGAATCTCCAGACATTGCCAAATATTTCATGGAGAACCATTGATCTAAACCACAGTGGAAATTAAATGTGTGCTGACTTGATGTCAAGAATTGTTAGGTTTTCTTCCTCTGCTTTAGCTCTGTCACAGCAAGCATATATTTAAATGAACCAGTGGTTTAAATAAGTTGCAAATAATACTAAAATGTTTCCTGTGAGGCATTAAAAAATAGAGTTTACAAGGATGATATATTCATATGTTTATAAGTGAAATGGTGTAATATATTAATTAATGCGCAAATCCTGGAGTGAGACTGAGCAGATTTAAATCCAAAATGCATGGGTTTATATCCCAGCTCTCAGCTTCCTAATTCAATAACCTGGGGCAAGCTACTATACCTTGATGTACCTCATATATTCATCATAAAATGAGGATATGAATAGTAATTACCTCAACAAGACTATGTGAAGATTACATATGTCAAGCACTTGGGGCAGTGCCTGACAGGGGTCAGTTATTCCCAAGCATTTTACAAGTGATGAGAATTTAACTGTGAACAAAAAAATTCAAGCTCTTGTGGAACTTGGAATCTACAAGGCCAGGAGGAGAGGGATCTATAATAATCAAAGTGTAATACACTTCGACTGGACAGCCAAACAACCTTCCGGATGAAGCTGGGGCTGCAAGGGCCAAGGCAAGCCACCACGGCTACGAGGGCTGAGCCCCTTTCACAAATTGTGTGCATCAGGCCTCTAGTCTACACTAATAAAAGAGAAAGATGCAAATTGACTGTACCTTTATGATGCCCACCATCCAATCAGGAGTGAGAATGCAAATTAACCCAACACAGATGTTGGGTTAATTTGCATATGCAGGCATTGAGCAGACAGGGGCAGGCAGGGAGGGCACTTGTGTAGTTGGCGTTCCGCACTGCCCCAGCCGCTCCGGGCCTCTGGCAGCCAGGGTAAGGAAGGCCCATTCTTTCATGAATCTTCATTAATCGGGCCTCTAGTACATTAGTGATAGAGTGGCAGGGCAACTAGAAAAGGTTGCTCTGAGGTCCAATGAGGCAAGGAAGCTGTCCCAGGAGACAGCTAAAGGAAGTCTTCCAGGGAAAAGTCTTAAAGCCAGACCACATTGAACATGGTTAAGGTATGGCAAGGAGCACAGTGAAAACTGAATACTATGTGTGGTATTTTTTAAAAGAAAAATGCAAAACTGTAAATTCCCTTTGAGGGGAAAAAAAGCTACACAAATTTTAAAAAGACTACAAAAATTGAACAAATGTTTTGTTCGAATGGTAAGACTATGGTAATGCATTTTTTCTTTTCAATCCAAATATTCTGAATATGTATTAATATAGTATTTTTTAAAAATCAAAAAGGCTTTATCAATGAAAGTACTTATAAATAAAAGAGAATTTCCAATTACACAGGATTATTTCTAACTTCTCTATTTATAGTCAACATGTTAATATTTTACTTTATTTAAATGTTCTAATGCATGCCTAACACAATAAATTGCAAAGTTTACTTTTATTAATATTTCATTTAGTATTTTGACTAAAAAGTTTTTCTCTGCCTACATACTGAACACAATTGTATCTTTTCAGCTGATATAGTTAATGAGATAGACATTTTGTCTTTTGAAATTTCTTCACATCTTCTATGGTGAAAACTGTTCTCAATTTAACAAATTTTTCTTCAAATAAGTAGTCAGTGAAAATGCTGTGATAGTTCACTTAACTGCTCTTTCGATACAGATTTTTCTAATTCAAGGCAGCAGCAATGGATTTGCAGAAATGAGGTTACACATCTAGGAAACAAGTAAATTTGTAATGTTTTCATTTATGTTC
Organism: Myotis davidii; assembly: GCF_000327345.1. Classification (NCBI taxonomy): domain Eukaryota; kingdom Metazoa; phylum Chordata; class Mammalia; order Chiroptera; family Vespertilionidae; genus Myotis; species Myotis davidii. Next base: position 273,379 of record NW_006290460.1, read on the forward strand.
AAATATTTTACTTCTAAATACATTTCTTAAATTCAATGCCTTGGTTACAACACAGTTATAATTTATCATTGGTCCTATGCATTTTATACCCTTTGAATCTGACAGAAATACAAGTTTCTAACTTTGTCATTTTTTGCAGTGTCTTTTGGTAATTTTCTTTACCTAATATTTCAATTACACTTTAAAGCTCGCAAAGATTTAACATTTGACTAGAAACTTGAAATATGTGTTAAGCTGTGGGTGGTTTTAAAGTGCAAACCACAGAAACTCTTTACTTCTTATAACTGTATGGACATCTAAAAAAAGAAAATAAGATAGTAGGAGACAATTATATAAGGATTTAGATCAAGAGTCCAGAAAACAAACTTTGTTGAAAAAGTGTGTGACATTAAGTTATAAAAGAAGAATTCAGGGAAATTCTCTTCAATTTACTCACCTCAGTCAATAAGGCCAAGCATTGTTCTACGGATCCTGACTACAGACTCAGGGCATGGTGAGTGTTTGGAATGTGTGGCATTTATATGATCTGTTACCATCAGACTCCCTTTCTGCCCCCCACCTTATTTTCTTTTTTATACCATAGGAAAAGGGTAGGGTAGGAGTGTGGTTGCTGGTGAATACAGAGAATATTTGTACAAATTGTTATTTCATTCAACAATAAGAAAGTGCCAATAAGACATATTTACCAAAAAAAGCTGATTTTTACAGACCTAAATAACTATATTTATTTTTGAAAATAAACACCAAAAATTATTTTAATAGAGGCATGGCATTTTCAATTCATCACAAATAGTGTTACTTAATTTTAAATTTTATGTAGTAATTAAGTATAGATTATATTATCTATCATCAAAATACTTAACTGAGGTGTTTTAAAATAAAAAATTTACTAACATCTATTAAAATCTCTATGCAATGCAAAAATTATCTTAATCACTCAGTATATCTTTACATTACATTTTCAGTCAACACAATGCTAAAATATTTTAGTCACACATATTCTTAAAAACAGTTCTTAAAAATATTTAGCATTTCAAAATAGAACATTTCAATTTCAAATAAAATATTACTTGAGAAAGCTGTGTTTCTTCCTAAAAGACAAACAAATAACCAACAAGAAAAACTACTTCTGTTTTTATCTTACCTTCCTCCAGCTCTGTATCAAATGTAGTGTCCAAAGTTGTACCTTTATAAGATATCTTTTTAACTTTCTTCTTTCCATAATTAGCAATCAGATGATGATATCTATTCATAAAGAGAAAATATATATGAATATCAGAATTCATAAATAGTCAATTGAATACATAATTACCAAATTAAGACCTTAGACATTAGCTAATGCCTTGCCAAGTATGTCACACACTGGCACTGACCTCAAGCAACCTCTCAAGCCAACTGCATTAACAGTCACCATTTTTATTTCATGTACTCCCATTCTCTGGCACTTCTTTTTTTCCTGCCATCACAAATAAGCCATTAGCAAGGTAGAAAAAGTAGCTTTAGGTTATATTTGGTATATTAATTTGCTGGGGAGGCCATGACAAAATACCATACTGGGTGATTCAAATCACAGAAATTTATTTTTTCATAATTCTGGAGGCTGAAAGTCCAAGATCAAGGTGTCAGCAGGATGGGTTTTCTCTAAGAGCCATAAGGGGAGGATCTGTTCCAAGTTTCTCTCCTTGGCTAGTAGATTACTGCCCTCTTGTTGCCTCTCCACTAGCTTGTCCCTATGTGCATGAGCACCTCTGATGTCTCTCTGTATGTCATACTCTCCCCTTCTTATAAAGAAACCAGTCAGATTGGATTAGGGCCCAACCTAATGCACAGTCATTTCAACTTATTATCTCTTTAAAAACCCTTTCTTCAAATATATGCATCCAAACTTTGAGTTACTGGGGATTAGGGCTTTAACACATGAATCTGATGGAAGGGGCAGTTACACAATTTAGCTCATAACATTTGGGCTTAATAGTAAATCAACACATAAACACAATTAACAGGGACTGAGCCATACCCAATAAAGAATAAACCTTTTCTCCATGCCAATATGAGATATATTCACCAAAATAAAAAAGCACCCTGATTTTTAAAGACCTAAATAATTATATTTATGTTTGAAAATAAACAGCAAAAATTGTTTTAATAGATACATGTCAATTTCAATTCATCACAAATATTGTTATTTAAGTTTTATGTAATAATTAGGTATACAGTTTCAGAATTTCAGTGAAAGAAATGAAGCAACGTATGGATTAAAGCTGACTGTAATATAAATATCTAAACATAATTCCTTCATTTTACAGTTTCACTTATTTTTTTTTTAAAAAAAAAAAACTATATGAGAGCCCTGGCCAGTGTTGCTAATAGTTAGAGCATTGGCCACACACCAAAGGGTTTCAGGTTCGATTCCCTGTCAAAGGCAGGTATTGGGTTGTGGGTTTGATTCCTGGCCCGGGTAAGAGTGTGTGTAGGAGGCAACAAATCAATGTGTATCTTTCACCTTGATGTTTCTCTCTCTGTCTGTCTATCTGTCTCTCTCTCTCTCTCTCACTGCCTCTCTCTCCCTCCCTCCCTTCCACTCTAAAATTCAATGGAAAGAATATCCTCAGATGAGCATTAACAACAATAAAAATGAAATAAAACAAAACAAAAAAGTATATATGAGAAGGATTTTTTATGCTTCCACTCTTAAGGAACCATAGAACCTATGTACCAAGAAAGAGTGAACAAATGGTACCAATAAGCAATGGCCATGTATGTGCTAAATATGGTAAAAAGGTAATAGCTATTCAAGCAACAACAGTCACAATTACAGAAAGCTTAGTTCCCATTGCAAAAGAGGGACAAAAAAAAAGTTTTCTGAATAATGCATTTTATTTTCTCACCTACTGTTAAAATCAGAAATATGTGATTATACATGAAAAGTTTTATCTTTGGGGCTCATGAGAATATACTTATTGCATTGCTAATGTGCAAACACAATTAACGGAACTTGTGTGAATTAATTATATTTTGCCCAACCCTATTGCCCAGATTTTTATTAATGGCTATGTCACTAGTTGTTGGAATTCCCTGTCTTGGCATTCTTTAAATTCCCATGACACTATGAATTAATTTGTACATTCCGCCTACCTGTAGTTCTTATATTGATTGACCCTACAAACAGGTGAAAGCAAGGATCTTTGGATTCATGGGACCAGAGTTCATAATGTGGTCACCCACACTGCAGAGCCTATTCCAGCATTGTATTTGGGGGCTCATGTTTCTCTTCTAATGATCAAATTCCATACAAGTGTTAAAAGATATGCAATATCACTTACATAGTAAAACCATTAAAAGAAGCATATTCCTCAGCTGTGAATCCATAAATATCTTGGCAAGATAGGTCCACTTCTTTCTGAAGAAGAAGACTGACCAAATTTGTTGGTTCATCACTTAGAGCAATCATAAGGGCTGTTCTGGAATAAGAGATATAAATGTCTATTTATGGATTAAACATGTCTTGTACTTTTTTAAAAAGTTAATCTTTAAATTTACTGTTCAAGTGTAGAATCTCAATCAGGAAAAGAATCAGGGCAAGAATGTAAAAAGTGGAGCAGATCTGCTCAAAAACCTGTGCCAATCCCAGGTCTTATTGGGAGTCTGAATATAAAGAGCCCCTAGGAAGCAGCTAGCTCAACGGTTTTCAATGCCTCCTTCCCAAAACCCTAGGGTTTTCAAGATGTCTCAAAATGTTATGGAGGAGTGCGTCTGAAGCTCTGGGTTCCCTACCCTTGTTTAACTACATCTAGGAGGTAGAGATTGAGTTTCTGTATAAAATTCTAATGTTATAAAAAATTATCCTATATAATAAAAGCCTAATATGCTAAGTGTCTGGTCGTCTGGTCATCCCTTCAACCAAAGTGTAATATGCTAATGATATGCTAAGGCTGCACAATTGCTCGCTATGACGTGCACTGACCACCCCGGGGGTGGACGCTCTGACCGGTAGGTTACCTTACTGCTGGGTCCAGCCGATCAGAACTGAGCAGTATGGGCTACACATGCCCTGGAGCCCTGCCACAGTCCCTCCCCAGCTGGCCAACCTCCCCCGTCCCTCCCCAGCCCCGATCGTGCACCGGTGGGTCCCTCGGCCTGGCCTGTGCCCTCTCGCAATCTGGGACCCTTCAGGGGATGTCAGAGAGCCTATTTCAGCCCAATCCCCCAGGCCAGGCCGAGGGACCCCCAGTGGTGCATGAATTTGTGCACTGGACCTCTAGTTATAATAATAAGCTATAAATTTTGTCCAAATGTTTGATTTTACAGGAAGACAGGTCTTGGGAATCTAGGTTATTGGCTCAAAATCATATGGCCAGATCTTCTTCCAAAAACAACAACAGCATCAATAATATACATTTTATATATCAACATATATATGTATATAAACATACATACCCACAAATATATATTTATGATCCCATTAGGTTGCTATAGGTTTATGCTCTTTAGCGTATCAAATTATACCTTTGATTCTGATCTGAAGCATTCGCATCTGCTCCTCTCTTCAGAAGAAATTTCACTATTTCTGCATTGTTTTCAGTAACAGCAAGTAAAAGTGGAGTGCATCCATCCTGAAAAAAATTATTTCAGAGTGTTGAAAATATTGTACATTAGCATGCCTTTTAGATCCAAATTCAATTTAAAAGATAAGTGTGCTATTAAGAAACATCTGATATACACTTTAATTTTTAAAAGGCTTTGATACATAACAAAATATGATTTTAAAGACCAAGAAAGTAAATTAGAGTTGGGCCAGTTAAAAAACAAACTTAAAGTTTCGACTTTAGTCTTAATGCAAACTGTGGGTAAGAGGAGCCTAGATAATTTAGGTGATGAGCACCTAGCATTTAATATAAGTATTGCAGATCATACATTCACATTTTATAATGTTGTTAACAATTGAATTTTCATAGGGATTCATTTAAACTTCCAAGCTGGCACTACAAGTGTGTCATGTAAACAAAATATCAGTGAACTAAGGTGCTAAGAAGCTTAAAAAAATACTCATCAGTTTTCCATAATGTCTCAATAGGAGATCTGGATTACTTTTAGTATTGTAAGTGATTTTCTAATTCAACCCTATTCTGACCATTATTCATAAGTATGTAAATAGAAAAAATATAGGCTTTATGATTCCTAATCAATATTCATTTATAGGAAAATAAAATAGTTCTCATTTGATATAGGCCTTTGAACAGTTATCACTGTTAAATGTGATGTTGCCTTAGACAGGATTAAAATTTGAAATAAAATGGAGAAAGACTTTTTAAAAAGGAAAACCACACCAGTGTTTAATAATCTCATTCTCCTCCCCAATTTCATTTTGGAAAATTCATACTTTATATAACATGTGTTTCAACAGATATAAATTATCTGCAATGAATATCTCTTCCATTGCCTTCTAAAATATAATGTGTGTTTTTAATAGAAGACTACCTTATTTTGTGCTTCAAGATTAACTTCGTATTCAAGCAGTTTTTTTACTAATTTGACACTTTGGCCATAGACAGCATAATGAAGAGCAGTATTGCCATCTAAATCCATTATATTTGGGTCTGCACCTTGGTCTAGAAGCATAGAAGCACACGTCTCGTTTTTACACTGTACGGCCTGTCAATACAACAAAAATAGATGAGTAACCGATTTGCCACTCAGGACATGCTATATTAATCAAATGTTTAATATTTTGTCTTAAAATATGAAATTCAACAAAAGTTAATTAGGAAAAGAGCTCAAACACATTCCAATTGAAAAGGAAAAATTAGCACACCTTAATCAATGGAGATTTGTTTTCACTATCGAAGACGTTTATTTTGCATTGTTTCTCAATTAAGAAAGACACAACATTTGAACATCCAAAAGCACAGGCCAGGTGCAAAGGTGTCCTATATCAATATAACAAGACACAAAGTTAGAAATAAGGCTTAGTTTGAGAAGATACTTTATTCATGCCAGATCATATATTAAGGTATTTGCTTAATGTACTGATTTATATTTAAACAAAATTTACATTAATTATAATTGCTTTTTACTGAATTATTCCTTGTGTAGTAAGAAGCATGCCCAGCCCTCAACCCAAACACCCAAAGGGCCAAACAGCTCTAAGCCCACCTAAAATAACTTTCGGTAGTAGCTTGGCAAATCCTAGCAAACATTCTATTGTCTCCTTTATCCATTATTATACATATCCTAAGAATTTAGTCCCAAGGAACCTAGGTGTCTTTTATTCAATATTTAGATCCACCTCTCCTTCCAATCCCAACCCCAGTTCTCTTTTTTCATTAATATATATATATACTAGAGCACCAGTGCACAAAAATTGTCTGACTGCCAGCTGTGCCCTCTCGCAGAATGGGACCCCTTGGGGGATGACCACCTGCTGGCTTAGGCCCTCTCCCTGGGGGAGTGAGAATAAGCTGGTAGTCAGACATCCCTCTGGCAGCCCGGGAGCCCTCGGGGGATGTCCACTTGCCAGTGGGGAGCAGGCCTAGCTGAAGTCAGACGTCCTTAGCGCTGATGAGGAGGCAGGAGAGGCTCCCATCACCACCGCTGTACTGGCAGCCATCAACCTGGCTTGTGGGTGAGCAGAGCTCCCCCTGTGGGTGCACACTGACCACCAAGGGGCAGCTCCTGCATTGAGCGTCTGCCCCCTGGTGGTCAGTGTGTTTCATAGTGACCAGTCATTCCCAGTCTTTCTGCTGTTAGGGTCAGTTTGCATATTACCCTCTTTCTATATAGGATAGAGGCCAGGTGCATGGGTGGGGGTCGGCTGGTTTGCCCTGAAGGGTGTCCCAGATCAGGGTGCAGGTCCCACTGGAGTGCCTGGTCAGCCTGGGTGAGGGGCCGAGGGCTGTTTTCAGGCTGGCCACAGCCCCCTCAGGGTAGAGGTCCCCTCTGGAGTGACTGGCCAGCCTGGGTGAGGGGCTTATGGCTGTTTGCAGGCTGGCCACAGCCCTTTCAGGGTAGGGTTCCCTGCTGGGCTCAGAT
>NW_006290460.1:280647-284366 GCF_000327345.1 Myotis davidii
GCTCTGAGTGTCAGATGCAGCCAGAGTCCAGCCAGAGCTCTGATGCTCTGAGTCCGTATAATCTTCCAAATTCCATTCGACTATGTCAGAGTAGGTTCCTTCTCACACCCTACTCACTACATTAACTGTTGGTCCAAGCCTCTCTGTCTAGGGCTGGACCTTCTTGGACACCAGTCTTACTAGTAGATGGAGAAGCCATGAGGAGTTATGGGTGTATAAGAATGATCTTTATTGCAGAAGCCAGTGGTCATATAGCCATCAGACAATACAGTCCTTCACAGGAAAGTTCATACAGGCAGCCATACACCACCTGGTAAATACATATCTTTCCTACATAGCAGCATTAATCTCTGTACCTATAGCTATTATCTGAACAGTTGCATGCTGCCTCTAAAAATCACATCATAGCAGTATCTGAGCTCTCTGGCTCAGCAGCTTCTCCAGTCTGGCTCAGCAGCTTCTGTCTCTCCTGCCCAGCACACTGGCTGGTCTCTGTAGTCTTACATCTCTGTGTAGCACACACTCCAGCATACTTCACACTTCAACACACTAGCTGGTCAGTAACTTGTATATTATTCCAGAGACAAAAAAGACTTCCTGCCAATAGTTACATCAAGCATATTTTGGCTACAGAAGGGCATGCATGAGCAGTATACTGTGGAATTACTGTGCTTGTGTCCTTGCACCTGCTTATGGTATCTTAGCCTAGAGACAGAGTGGCCTTGTACATTTGGTATATTGACAACAAGGCCTTTGTGCTTTAATTGGCCTTGTCTATGAGGTGTCTCTGATGTGGTTCCCACAATATCCTACTCCAAAAGCAAGTCAATGCCCTTTGGGCACTTTCAGTAGGTCTTCCCAAAGTGGCTGCTGCATGCCTGCTGGATAAGTTTCACTCTTCCAATTGAAGTCTAAACCTCACTAAGCCTTAGAAATAAGTGTGTGACAATTAATCTCTAAGCCCATCCATATACCCCAAGGAACAGCCTTAAATTCAATAAAATAAAATGGCTATAAAAGCCTCAGCTTTCTAAAGAAGTATTGAGCAATATAGTCCTTTGGTCTTTCACACACACACACACAAAAAAAAAAACTGAAAACTAGACTAATCTCTCTTGATCAGGCATGAAACATTACAAAGTTTTTATCACTCAAACCTTTAAGATAGTATTTAAAGATTCTTTCTTGGAATATTTGGAATCCTATGAAATTATCCACTAGGGTTTAAAAAGACAAAATGTCTTGAAAACATACAGATTTAACATTTGCCTATGTTTCATTTTAAGTTTTAGATTTAACTAATTTTAAACTCCAGAACTAACAAATGGAATATGCAGTAAATTATAGCTTTGTTATGGGCATTCATGAATGTTTACACATACAAAGTAAATGCTTTGAAGCCAATAAGAATGTTTTTTCACCAAATGTCACAAACAAAAACCCTTCTACTTTTTAAAACAGTTGAATGCAAAATGGATATATATATATATCTTAGAAAAACACTTTAAAACCAAGAATATTATTACATTTCTCAAAAATCCTTAACTTTCATCAATGTGTTTTATTTTCAGTCTAAGACATTAGTTTGTTTTGTCACTTTTTAACTCATAATACCTACTTACAAAAAATCTAAATTCCTGTGAGGCCTAGTGCTCATTTCTAAAGTTTCAGGCTAGCTGGTATCATTTTGTTTCATTCAAGTGTGGTTTTCTCCCAGCCTCTCACACTCTCAAACATCAGTGAAAGAATTGTCAGCATAGATTGTGGACAGGTGGAAAATTATAAGATTTTAGAAATCTCTCATTCAAGTTTAGCAAAAGGCATGAATTAGATAGATGTCAAGTGTGGATGGGACTATGGAAGCTGAAATGAAAAGTTTTGTTCCTCTAGACAAGTGGTTCTCAACCTTCCTTATGCCGCGACCCTTTAATACAATTCCTCATGTTGTGGTGACCCCCAACCATAAAATTATTTTCGTTGCTACTTCATAACTGTAATTTCACTACTGTTAATGAATCGTAATGTAAATATCTGATAGGCAGGATGTATTTTCATTGTTACAAATTAAACATAATTAAAGCATAGTGATTAATCACAAAAACAATATGTAATTATATATGTGTTTTCCAATGGTCTTAGGCGACCCCTGTGAAAGGTCATTCAAAGGAGTTTCGACACACAGGTTGGCGACCCACAGGTTGAGAACCGCTGCTCTAGACAGAGTGCAAGGCCAGATCATAACTGCAGTCTTTAATTAGGGGTTATCATAAGAATACTTTTTATTAGCTGATTTTCTTGGGTTCTTGATAACTTAGAATACAGGGTAAGTGACACAGAAATCAACGAAGCTTCTTCACACTAGAATGATTATTATTTTCAACTCTAGACTGGGCACTTTAGATCTATTCTAGGTTTGAGTAGTGTGACTAAAGGTATTAGTTTAAAATTGAGCCTTCACCTTTCAGACTGAACAAAAGCACTTGACATTTATAGAAAGAGAAGAGCAGATCTGAAGAGGAAAAACAGGAGTCCAGTTTGGGTATGTTTGAGATGCCTGATCTCATGAGCCAACTGGTAAAATATTCAGGAATCATTAGTCAGTTGACATCATATTGATAGCTTTAAATCAGGGCTTCTCTTCCCTCCAGTTCCCACCCCCATCCTTCCAAGTGCTCGTTATTGAACATTGAGGAGCATACCACAGCCTACTAAACATCCAAGTAGGAGAGAGAGAGAGAGAGAGAGAGAGAGAGAGAGAGAGAGAGAGAGAGAGAGAGAGAGAGAGAGAGAGAGAGTGAGTTAGGGGAAAGATCTCCCTGGAGATAAAAAGTTGGAAGGATTGGAACATAAATATTTAAAACCAATCTCTCTTCACCAGGCAAGTGAAGAGAGACAAGAGAGATAGAGATTAGAGTTACAATGAGAGAGAGAGAGAGAGAGAGAGAGAAGAGAGAGAGAGAGAGAGAGAGAGAGAGAGAGAGAATATGGAGGAGAATATCAATTATCAATTCAAGGTCTGAGCCCTCAAACTTTTACTAGTCAGGAGGATGAGGAGAAATCAGCAAAGGAGTCTGGAAAGTGTCCACAGAAGTAGGAGAAATGTCCTGAAAGACAAGACAATATTTCAACTACCACTGATAGGGCAAGTGAGATACTTGTCCGAGATGCCAGCCAGGTAAGACTGAGGACTGACCGCTGAATGAAGTCATGTCGAGGTTCTCATGACCCTGTAAAGTAATTCAATGGAGTGTTATAGAATGAAAGATAAATTAGGTAACTCTGTTCTTGTTAAAGAGGAGGTCAAACTACCAGCAAGATGACACAAACCATCTTTCTCGCCATCGTTTCCAGTTACCCAATTATGATGAAAGATGACGCCTTTCATGCCCTATAACTTAAAAAACTCCCCAAAAGACATTAATATAGGCACAGATGGGATATATTTTCTGTTATGAATGCCAAACACATAACTTCTTCATCTCTTAATCTATAAAATTCATTTTGTTTTGCAGTAAGTGGTCTTGATGGGATTTTGGAAGATAGCTCTGCAATTGGGGGGAAAAAATTTCATAAAAGATCCACATTAAAGAGTTCATTGTTTCGCTGTTTCAAAGTCTCCATCTTAATAATCACTGATCTGGGAAGTCACCTCTACTCTTTTCTTTATCACGACATTAGAAATACGGCAAAGCGGGGGTGGCTGGGGACAATAGGATCCA
>NW_006290460.1:284428-288476 GCF_000327345.1 Myotis davidii
CAATGGGCGGAGAGGAGAGAATCAGAGAGGACACAAACGCCTTCATATATCCAGGTAAGCATTTTAAAAAATAAAGCGATGAAAGCTGGGAATGGAACCCCCTGCCAGGGGCTACCAGACCTCTGGACGAGGGCCTGCCAAGAGGGACCACCACCCGGGGGCCCAGACACGCCTGCTTCCGGTTAGAGGACCCGGGGCCTCTGTGGCCGCCCATCCCCGCTGCCTTCCACCACGCCGGTCACCTGTACTTTCTGTCCGGAGCGTTCACATCATGCTTCCTGAGCAGCAGGTACTCCTTCACCTTGTCCAAATCCCCGAGGGCAGCAGCTTTATGTAGAGTCCTTAAATCCCTATCGCAAAGGCTGTAGCCAGGCTGCACCTGGGGAGCCACCCAGGGCCGGAAGAGCTGCCCTGAGGAGGCGCTGTGGGGCCCATCGCTCCTTCTCCAGAAGGTGAACAGCTTCTTCATGGCCACGGAGGAGACAGTCCTCCCGTCAGACTAGGGCGCCCCTGCGGCTTCCAACCGCCCGGCATGGCCCTCTGCCTGGCCCAGGTTTCGCACCAGCCCCGGAGGAGACAGGGCGCCAGAGACCGGAAGTGGGCCAGACACCAACCGGAAGTGGGCTAGAGACCGGAAGTGGGCCAGAGACAGGAAGAGGGCAGGGCAGGTGCCTCACAATGCTCAGTTCCTAGAGCAGCTGGGGTTGGGACCCAGTCTTAGGAGCGCCCAGACCTGATTCTCAGTGACTGTCACACTTACTCAGTCTTCCTATTGGATCAAGAGCCTTAGTGACTTTTTTTAAAAATTAAATCTTTATTGTTGAAAAATATTACATATGTCTCCTCTTTTCCTCCATTGACCCCTTCTAGCCCACTCCCAACCCCCACCCCAGGCCTTCACCTCCTTACTGCCTGTGTCCATGGGTTATGCATATATGCATACACGTTCTTTGGTTGATCTCTTTCCACCCACGCCTGCTTTCTCTCTGAGATTCCTCAGTCTGTTCTATGCTTCTATGTCTCTGGATCTATTTTGTTCATCAGTGTATTTTGTTCGTTAGATTTCATATGTGAGTGAGCTCATGTGATACTTGTCTTTCTCTGATTGTCTTATTTCACTTAGCACAATACGCTCCAGGTCTCTCCATGATGTCTCAAAGGGTAAGAGATCCTTCTGTTTTACTGCTGCATGGTATTCCATGGTGTAAGTGTACCCACAGCTTTTTTATCCACTCATTTACTGATGGGCACTTGGGCTGTTTACTGATCTTAGCTATTACAGATTGCACTGCTATGAACATAATGGTGCATACATTGTTTCTGATTAGTGTTTCAGATCTCTTAGAATATATTCCTATAAGTGGGATCACTAGGTCAAATGTGAGCTCCATATTTAAGTTTTTGAGAAATCTCCATAAACTGTTTTTCCATAATGGCTGCACCGGTCTGCATTTCCATCAGTAGTACACTAGGGTTCGCTTTTCTCCACATCCTCACCAGCACTTGTCATTTGTTGATTTGTTGATGGTAGCCATTCTGACAGGTGTGAGGTGATACCTCATTATCATTTTCATTTGCATCTCTCTGGTGACCAGTGACTTTGAACATTTTTTCATGTTTCTTGGCCTTTTGTATGTCCACTTTCTAAAAGTGTCTATTTGGGTATTTTGCCCATTTTTTTATTGGATTGTTTATCTTCCTTTTGTTAAGTTGTATGAGTTCCTTATTTTGGATATTAGAACTACATCAGATGTATCATTGCCAAATACGTTGCCCCATAGAGTGGACTCCCTTTTCATTTTGTTGATGGTTTCTTTTGCAGTGCAGAAGCTTTTTATTTTAATATAGTCCCATTTGTTTATTTTCTCCTTAGTTTCCATTGTCCTAGGAGCTGTATTGGTAAGGATAGTGCTACGACATTTATCTGATACTTTGCTGCCTATGGATGCTTCTAAGATTTTTATGGTTTCCCATTTTATGTTTAAGTCTTTTATCCATTTTGAGTTCATTTTTATGTATGGTGTAAGTTGGTGATCTAGTTTCTTTCTTTTTCTTTTTCTTTTTCTTTCTTTCTTTCTTTTTTTTTTTTTTGCAATTATCAGTCCAATTTTCCCAACACTATTTATTGAAGAGACTGTCTCAACTGCATTGAATGTTTTTGCCTCCTTTGTCAAATATTAATCGAGCATAATTGAGCTTGGGTTGAATTCTAGGGTCTCTGTTCTGTTCATTTTCTATATGCCTGTTCTTATGCCAGTACCAGGCTGTTTTGATTACATGAGTTTGTAGTATACCTTGATACTTGATATTGTGATTCCTCCAACTTTGTTCTTCTTTCTGAAGATTGTTGTGGCTATCTGGGGTCTTTTTTGGTTCCGTATACATTTTTTTAAGTATTTGTTCTAGATCTGTGAAATGTGCCATTGGTATTGCATTGAATCTGTGGACTGCTTTGGGTAGGATGGACATTGTAACGATGTTGATTCTACCAATACATGAACACGGTATATTCTCCCATTTGTTTATAGCTTCCTCTATCTCTCTTTCCAATGTCCTGTAGTTTTCTCAGTACAGGTCTTTTATCTACTTGGTTAAGTTTATTAATTTTGTGTTGTAATGGTAAATTGGATTTTTTTTTATTTCTCTTTCTGAGAGTTTATTATTGGTATATAAAAATGCCATTGATTTCTGGGTGTTAATTTTGTATCCCGCTACACTGCCAAATTCATTTATTAAATATAGTAGTTTTTGATGAAGTCTTTAGGGTTTTCTATGTACAATATCATGTCATCTGTGAATAATGAGAGTTTTACTGCCTTCTTTCCAATTTGGATGCCTTTTATTTCTGCTTCTTGTCTGACTGCTATAGCTAGGACTTCCAGTGCCATGTTGAATAAGAATGGTGAAAGTGGATACCCCTGTCTCGTTTCTGTTCTTAGGGGAAATGGTTTTAGTGTTTGCCCATTGAGTATGATGTTGGCTGTAGGTTTGTCATATATGGCCTTTTTTATGTTGATATATGATCCCTCTATTCCCACTTTTATAAAAAATGGGTGTTGCATTTTGTTGAATAATTTTCTGCGTCTGTTGATATGATGTTGTTATTTGTGTTTTTCCATTTGTCTATGTGATGTATCATGTTTATTGACTTGTGAATATTGTACCAGCCTTGCATCCCTAGAATAAATCCCACTTGGCCATGGTGTATAATCTTTTTAATATATTGCTGGATCCAATTTGCTCGTTTTTGTTGAGGATTTTAGCTTCTGAGTTTATCAGGGATATTTCCTATAACTTCCTTTCTTTGTAGTATCTTTATATGGTTTTGGAATTAGAATAATGCTGGTTTCATAAAAAGAGCTTGGGAGTGTTCCTTCCTCTTGAGAAAAGGGAACACTAGTCCATTGCTGGTAGGAATGCAGACTGGCACAACTACTGTGGAAAACAGTATGGATTTTCCTCAAAATAATTAAAAATGGAACTTCTGTTTGGCCCAGAGGTGATCCCACTTCTGGGAATATATCCTTAAAACCCAGAAATACCAATCAGAAAAAATATATGCACCGCTATGTTCATAGCAGAATTATTTACAATAGCTAAGATTTGAAAACAGCCCAGGTACCCATCAGTAGATGAGTGAATAAAAAAGCTGTGAGACATTTACACAGCTGTAAAAAGGAAGGATATCTTACCCTTTGGGACAGCATGGATGGACCTGGAGAATATTATGCTAAGTGAAATAAGCCAATATGAGAAAGACAAATATCACATGATCTCACTTATTTGTGGAATCTAATGAATAAAATGAACTGACCAACAAAATAAGAAAGACCTGAAACATGAAGGCATGGAGTAGACTGACATACCTCGATGTGGGGATTGGAGGGAGGGGGGAAGAGAGATAAACCAAAGAACTTATATACTTATTAGAGGCCCAGTGCACAAATTCGTGCATGGGTGGGGTCCCTCAGCCTGGCCTGCAATCGGGGCTGATTGGGGCTGCAGGAGGTGGGCTGGCTGCGGGGAGGGGCCGGGGGAGGTTGGCTAT
>NW_006290460.1:288702-295203 GCF_000327345.1 Myotis davidii
GGCGGGGGGGAGGGGGCGGGTATGGACTGGGAGGAAGTGGGTAAAGGAGGGGAAAATGGAAGACATCTATATTATCAACAGTAAAAAATATATATAAAAAGTTACACTTAACTATAAAGTTACACTTAACTATAAAGAAAACACACACAAACAGTGGCCTGCTTTAATGTTCTTGCTTCCTGGGCATGGTAAACTTTAAAGCCTGTGTCCACAAAACAAAGACACAGCCAACCAGATGGGAGATGATATTTGCAAACAGCAGCTCTGACAAAGGTTTAATTTCCAAAATATATAAAGGACTCATAAAACTCAACACCAAACAAATAAATAATCCAATCAAAAAGTGGGCAGAGGACCTGGAAATACACCTCTCCCAAGAAGACATACAAACAGCCAATAGATATATGAAAAGATGTTCAACCTCACTGGTAATCAGGGAAAATGCAAATTAAAACTACAATGAGATACCACCTTACACCAATTAGAGTGGCCATCATCAACAAGACAAGCAACAACAAGTGTTGGAGAGGTTGTGGAAAAAGGGAACACTCATTTACTGCTGATGGGAATGTAGACTGCTACAACCACTATGGAAAGCAGTCTGGCGATTCCTCAAAAAATTAAAAATAGAGCTACCATGCAACCCAACAATCCCACTCCTGGGTATATACCCAAAAAACTCGAAATCATTTATACGCAAAGATATATGCACCCCTAAGTACATTGCAGCATTATTCACGGTGGCCAAGAGTTGGATGTGGAATATAAAACTGAAACTTAAGAACACAAACAGCAGTGTGATGGTTGCCAGCGGGAAGGGGGTGAGGGAAGAAAGGGGTCCTAATATGAGGTGACAGGAGATTTGACTTTGGATGGTGGGCACATGGTCCTACATACAGATTTTGTAAATTAGTAACCCACACATGAAACCTATATGTTCGTGTAGAGTAATGTCACCTCAATAAAATTTAAAAATAAAATGTAAATAAAATAAAATAATAAATAAATACTTCCCATGTGCGACAGCTGGGAGGGACTCATTCCCAATGCCCCATCTAAACATTGGGGCTTCCATCTGATATCCAAGGAACTTTGCCCAATAAAAGTCATGTTTATCATCTGAACATTTTCTGGTGGGTCAGCATCAGTGTGTTTCTGTTAGGCCTGGTAGATGCTTTCTAAAAATACAGAAGGGGCTTTATTTGGTTTCCATTGAACGGCCTGTATCATATTCAGGCTCTTTTGTTTAGGCGCCCCTTTCTTAAGCCTTCCAATATGCACCTTTTGTGTCCCATTTGGGCTCTGTCAAGGGAATCACCTCAGCTGTATTGGGGGTCCTATTGGGATAGAGCAAAGAACAGTGGGACAGCGAAGCTAGATTGGACCAGGCCCTAGGGAACTTCCATACTCTGGGCCAGTTTCCTGGGAGTGTTTCGGGTTAAGGACAACACCTCAGAGCCAGGCCAGAGGCTCGGTGAGATGGCGCCCGGGCAGGGCATATTGCTTCAAGCCCTCCCAGGGACTCGCCTCCCCCAGCTCAGACACTGGCTGCTCATCCCTGTCATCTTGGGCATCACTTCTCCAGGTGTCCTTGAACTTCTCCCTCTGATGCCTCTCCTCAGTTGTGATAACAGCGCAGGGCTTGCAGCTCTACAGGCTCAAGTTCAAGTCCCTGTTAACTAGCTGGATGATTTGTGTAAATTACTTATTGAACCTTTTTTTTTTCTTCCCAATTACACTGAGCAATGGGACTGCTTCAGGCAGCTATCACAAGAGTAGCCGTGGGGATTAAAGGAGACACTCTGTTAAATCTTTAGAATCGGATGGGCACATCTTGACTGACCTCAGTTGTGACTGCAATAGTACTTTTTCTTTTTAGGGGAGCAGGTCACTGTTTCTTCCCCAGTGGATGTAAGCCCTTCAAGGGCAGTGGCTGTTTATTCATTGGACCAGTACCCTGTGCATGTGCTGGGCTCAGGACATGCCTGCTGCAGGCAGTGTCCCCTAGCTGACCAGAGGCAGAGCCTCTCACAGCTCCTGCCCACTTCCCTCCCTCACAGGCTCTAAGGTTGCTGCTGCTGTCCTAGGTGACAAGGGATGTGTCAGTGTGTGGATTGTAACAAATGTCCCACTATGGTTCAGGATATTGATTGTGTGGGAGGTTGTGCATAGGTGGCAACAGGGTGCAGGAACCTTGGAAATCTCCATATTCTGCTCAGTTTTGCTATGAACCTAAAATGGTCCTAAATATAAAGTCTATTAAGAAAAAGAAAATAAAAAGACCATAGGACAGTGATTGTTCAGACAAGAATGAGAACTTGAGTTACTTCATTTCTATCATTGTATGTCACCACTTGGAATTTTTGTTTAAATTAAAATGTAAATGAGCTTTAAACTTTAACTTTAAAATAAGTAGGTATAAATTGGTTTTTAAATTTAATGTGTTTCATTAAAACACTTTAATATGGGAACGAACAGAGGGAACTTCATGGTATAATATTTGTATTTGGGAAATGAAATATTTTACATACACGAAATATATTACGTACATGAAATATTTTACTAAATTTGAAAGCATCTTTCCAAAGGACATTTCTTCCTTTTTAACTTTTTAGGTGCTTGTTTTAAAACTAAAGGATGAATGGAGGAAACAGTGATTATTACTGATTATTACATGAATATTACTGAAAATAATTTTGTCCTACGGAGGAGTGTTCAAAATGACCCACTCCAGGGGTCAAGTCGTTGGTACCTACCACTGACCCTGAAAATGAAAAGGCCCTAAAGCTGCACTGCGTGTCCATCTGGCACTGCTCCCGCCCTCAGCAAAGCCACTGGTCAGTGCGCGGCATGTGCGCTCTGGGCCGGAGCCGCTCTGGGGACAAACCAGGCGAGCCGCTGGCCCGGCACTTCTCTGCGGTTGCTGTGCGCCTCTTCTCCGTGAACTCCTTTTTAAAACTTACTGCTGACGATGTAGTTCTTATTTTAGCTTCTGGGGACACATTTCCCTCGCCTCCCTTTCGGTTTAGACAGGGAATCCTCCTCTACCTGCAGGGGTGGCTCCGGACCAGCTCTGCCCGCATCCTTCCTAGGAACACGCCCAGCCCTCTGAGATTTGAGGCTGATCATGTGACCTCTCACACTTTCAGAACCGCCGGGATTCTGGCGAAGTGTCTGGGCTTAGTTTGCATGCAAATCCCCCACAATGCTCTAGGAAGTCTGCCTGGCTCTCCTTTGATTCCATTGAGGAGGAAAAGGCTCTTTTCTTGACAAAGTTCCTATGTTTAACGTTTTCACTTTTAAAATATATGGTTTATATATGATGTGTAGGTTCATACACTGAAAAATACCCCGGCTGTAAATAATCACCATGAGTTGAAAAAGAATAGAACTTCAGGGATTTATATTAGTTGCATCACACAAGTACCTTTGGCTGGTCCGAGTGCAGTGGCGTCTTACAACTAATTGATCACAGCCAGTTACAGATTTCTTTGTTCCTTCTCCACTCCCACTGCTTCACTTGACTAGCCTTTTGCTGCAGAGAAAAATGAAAAATATTTTTTTTTCCCTAGCTCTTGCGGACAGTTTCTTACACCAGAAAATGAACTGTGAATAACATCCTGTCGTTGAAAACTATTGGGCAGGCTGCATATTCAGCGCTCTTGAATCTGCATGGGTCATTCTGAAAAGGAGGTCCCCTGGTGTCTGCAGTGTTCATTGAAAAGAGATTTATCTGATCTAGGAGGGAATGAACCATGTCTCGTGCCCCTTCCTAGCCACAGGTCAGGTGAAATAGCAGCAGGTCCATGGTACTGGCTTAAGCCTTGGGTCCACCAAGCTTTGCTTTTCTAGTGAAACATAAAGATTTGGGGGTTTTAGGAAAATCCCCATTTTCTTCTCAAATGAAGGGCTTTTGCAAATCAAGATTATTTTGGCTTCAAATTATGGTGTATGCAATGATTGCAGGATATACCATGCAATATTTGGGATATGCTCACACTATAAAACTACATCTGTAATTGAGATCTAAGTCTCTGGCTGGGTTGCTCAGTTGGTTAGAGCATCAGCCTGATAAACCCCTAAGGTTGTGGGTTCAATTCCTGATCAGGGCACATACAAGAATCAACCAATGAATGCATAAATAATTGGAACAACAAATTGATGTTTCTCTGTCTCCTTTCCTCTCTCTAAAATCAGTCATTTAAAAAACCCTCAAATCTGAATAAGCATATTGTATTTTATCTGGCAACCCTATCTTGGTCACACAAGTCATAGAAAAGAACTAATTCCACCCATACACACACACACACACATACACACACCACATTTTATTATCTATAATTTCATTTCTTTCTGTCTGTCTTTCCTTTTTTTTTTCTTTTTTGCAATATTTCTACTGACTGGAACACCGCAATTGATTGCCATTATTTTGTTGTCGGTTTTTCATTGCGGGGATTACTCTTAAAGAAGAACTGTTGTCCTGGCCCTCCAACAAATGATCTCTGGTTGGCCGTGAGCTGCCCATATGATCTCTTAGAAGCTCAGTTTCTTCGTTATAAAATGGTAATGTCTGCCCTACCTAACTGGGTTGTAAACAATAGTAAGTGAAATAAATGATATGAAATATCTTGCACCTTATAAAATACAACACAAAGAGAATGGTTTTCTTTGGCAAATACAGAACACTGGCTATGTAGATGGACTGTTATTCTCTCACAGCATCGCTTATTGTCACTCCTATAATAATCCTGTTGCTGGTGTGTGATTATGGCACCGTTAACAGGCTTGAACAATCCACTGTAAATAAGGTGGTTTGCCTTCTCAGTGTATGCCCGTTACCCAGGAAGCAGTGAAGTGTACAGGAAAAGGGGCGAGATCTGGATTGAGAACAGCCACAGGGAGCCGTTGGTCTCTCACTCTGAGCTCTAACACCACTTTACCTCTCTGTGGGGTTGCCGCCAGACTAAACAGGATGATCCCTGTGGAAGCCCTAAGGAAACCCCATGCTCTCAGGGTGCCTTGGATAGCTGCACCTGTAAGGACAAACCAAAACATGCCCTTCATTCGATGCACGTTTGTGGCATCTGCCCCGCGGTACTATGCCTGGGTGCTGATGCTTTTAGGGGGACTACACATGCATCTAACAAACGAGGAAGGAAGATCAGTGTTCTAACCTCAGTTTGAGCTGAGGAGGCAGCTGAGTGTGTAACCTTTCTCAAGGTTATTCACAAAGCTAAGCGTAGAACCAGGATGAGAAAGTGGCTCGGAGGCCCCACCTAGACATCCTACCATACACTCTGCCCTTCTCCGCCTTCTCTAGTTTCAGACTCTTGGACGTAGTTTTTCTTCCTGTAAAATGTCTTCCATTTGAGAATATTCACACCTCTATCTTCGAACCTTAACAGGATTGTCAACTTTGAAATAAATGTCTCCTAACAATTATTATATCATCAAATATTAGCCTTTCATTCTACAGATATTCAAAATATCAAAAAACCCTTACATATCTTCACAGACTTTTCCTCTTATTTTTTTTTTGACTTAAAGAATGTAGACATTAAATAAAACCCCAGTCTATTAAAAGGTGGGATAAATAAAAGCTAATTCACCTTCACACCATGTCTTTTCCTTGATCTCTTAGAATATACAGTATCTTTAGTATGTCTATTTTATTTAGGGGGAGGGGGTCTGTAATGAGTTTCCCCCAAATTACTGTTAGCTCCTGGAGGGAAAAGACTATATTTTTAATTTTTTTGTATTCCCATCTCCCATCTCTCATCTCAATGATTCATACACAGTAGTACTACTTGGTAGTGTTGACTTTCAAAAAATTGTACTAAAGATGAAAACAGGAACAATGCTGGATTTCACACCTGGAGTTGGGAGTGGGAAACTACAAAAGACCAGTAAAGTGTGGCAGCGAGAAGGGAGGAAAGGTATAATTGAAACTATAACTGACTCTAGCCAACTTGATTGAAATAAGTCACTAATTTTGGACCACCTAAGAACCTTTCCTGCTATTTAAACTATTTAAAGTCCTAGAATATTTTCATTTTTACTTTACAGTGATATTCTCAGTTATAGTTTATAAATGATTACATTAACAGTATCAGTTATTTATATCCTGATATTCTCAGTTTACAGTTTACAAATGACTACATTCACAGTATTCATTATTTATATCCCCTAAGAATCTTCCCAGAGCATCTACTTATCAATAGACAGTGTTAAATGTCTTTATCAACAAGAATCAGAAGCACTGCTGGGCTTCCTGGGAAGAGATGTGGAAATTAGCAACTGTCACTAGGGCCTCTCTCCCACCTGGAGTAGCTCATCAGGCTCAGGGTCTGGAAGAGCAGCCCACGCTGCCAGCATTGTCTGTTCCCTACAGAAGGGCAGAGATGCCTCTCATGGTCCAAGTTGCACATCCTCCTCCTTAAAACCCAACTGATGAGAACTGAAATCACCACCGGACTGCAAGAAGGAAGCATCTGAAACACC
>NW_006290460.1:295309-308214 GCF_000327345.1 Myotis davidii
TGAACATATAATCAAATTGAATTTTACAGATGTTACCAGAAAAACCCTAATTATAAACTGATATGCTGAATGAATAATACTAATGTTTAAATTAATAATAATAATAATAATAATGAAGAATAGCTAAGGACAGCAGGGATGTGATGAGTCTAGAGCAGCGGTTCTCAACCTGTGGGTTGCTACCCCTTTGGTGGCCAAACAACCCTTTCACAGGGGTCACCTAAGACCATCTTGCATATCAGATATTTACATTACAATTAATAACAGTAGCAACATTACAGTTATGAAGTAGCAACGAAAATAATTTTATGGTTGGGTCACAGCATGAGGAACTATATTTAAAGGGCCAGAAAGTTGAGAACCACTGGGTAAAGGGAACAGGATGAGCAAAGGCCCAAGAAGAAGAAAGGGCAGGGCTGGGTGGGAGCCCTTGGAAGAGCTTAGGTGGGAGGAGGTGTCACACATGTGCCTAAGAATCTTCCCAGAGCATCTACTTATCAATAGACAGTGTTAAATGTCTTTATCAACAAGAATCAGAAGCACTGCTGGGCTTCCTGGGAAGAGATGTGGAAATTAGCAACTTTGTCACTAGGGCCTCTCTCCCACCTGGAGTAGCTCATCAGGCTCAGGGTCTGGAAGAGCAGCCCACGCTGCCAGCATTGTCTGTTCCCTACAGAAGGGCAGAGATGCCTCTCATGGTCCAAGTTGCACATCCTCCTCCTTAAAACCCAACTGATGAGAACTGAAATCACCACCGGACTGCAAGAAGGAAGCATCTGAAACACCCCAGCACCCTGGGTGCTTCTGAGACTTCAGAATTTGCAGAGACAAAAGACAGAAGCAAAGATGACTAAGTGAAGAGGAGTAGAACAGATTTTGTAAAAAGTGTCAAAGAAGCAAAGCTCAGACAGACCTAAAGTTTCCCCCAATACAAAGAATAGCAAAGCACAGCTCTGGTCGGGTAGCTGAGCTAGAGCGTCCTTCTCACATGCCATGGTTTTATATCCAGTGAAAACATATAAAAAATAACCAATCCACCAATGAAAGCATAAATAAGTGGAACAATAAATTGACATCTCTCTGTGTGTGTGTCTGTCTGTCTCTCTCTCCCTCTCCCTGTCTCCCTTCCTCTCTCTAAAATCTATACAAGCAAAAGAGGTCTCTGACTTTGAGCCTAGAGCAGCGGCTCAACCTGTGGGTCGCTACCCCTTTGGTGGCCAAACAACCCTTTCACAGGGGTCACCTAAGACCATCTTGCATATCAGATATTTACATTACAATTAATAACAGTAGCAACATTACAGTTATGAAGTAGCAACGAAAATAATTTTATGGTTGGGTCACAGCATGAGGAACTGTATAAAAAGGGCCAGAAGGTTGAGAACCACTGGTCTAGAGCAAAAAGGACAGGACTATTCCGGGGTAGTTGGTGCAGCACCAGAAGGAGCAGCCCCCACTGTAAGAATGGCGGCCAGGGGAGTGGGAAGGGAGAGAAGGGCCAGCTACTTCTTCCTGAGTTCAGATCTCCAGCCCCAGCAAAAGGCACCTCAGTGTTACTGCCCAGGGAAACAGGGGGATCAACACAAGCAAACAACTCTAGGGAAAGTACAAAAAATTATCTGAATACCAAAAACTAGGGCACAGAGAAATCATGTCTTTTCTTATGACCAATTGTAAAAAGGCGTTTTTGAGAGAATTGGGAAATTCGATTGTAGACTAGGTACTGGGTGAATTATTGTTTATTTTGGAAGCTGTGATAAGGCACTGTGGCTCTGTAGGAAAATGCATTCTCAAGAATGTAGTAGCAGTTTGAGGACAAGGCTGCCGCATCTACGGTCCTCAGTGTCAAAGGGTTTTAATCATCTTCCGCTTTTGACACATTATCACTGTTTTTTGATGCAGTACATCTAGTTATAAACATTGTTTTAGGTAGTACTATAGAGTTAACAAATTCTTTTATATACTGAAATTATGAAATGCAGAAATAATCATGTTGATAAAAATAACTAGAACTCCAGGTGCCATTTCACTGAGATAAGACTCCATACATTTCCTCCCAAACTAAACTCCTTTATTCTATATTTTATGAGCTTGTATGCTCCCTGGGGATTGTGTAACAGAACTGTAGCACTATGGTATGCTTCTTTCCTTTACAGGCAGTTGCATGAAGAAAGTCATTGAATACTTGAGTAAGGGATGGGTGTTTAAATTGCTCCCGCCCAACATTAAAGAGATTTTAACGTTGCTTGGCCACATTGATGAGGAAAATAAGACGTTTGGTGGGGGGAGGGTATGCTAGCAGCCTGACTCTGTATCCCTAATGCACATTCCTGTTAGCCTATAGTCTAGTCCAGCCGTGGGCAAACTACAGCCTGCGGGCCAGATCCGGCCCGTTGAAATGAATAAAACTAAAAAAAAAAAAAGACCGTACCCTTTTATGTAATGATGTTTACTTTGAATTTATATTAGTTCACACAAACACTCCATCCATGCTTTTGTTCCAGCCCCCCGGTCCAGTTTAAGAACACATTGTGGCCCTCGAGTCAAAAATTGTTTGCCCACCCCTGGCTAGTCACTGCCCCTTCCTTAATTATCTGGTTTTGCAAGGCCTGTTTACCTAAATACTCCCATTTTACAGAGGCCATAAACCATGAACAATACACAACCCCTGGAGGGGGTTATCAGCACTGGCACCAGGCCAGGCTTTAGGTGTGGTCTCACAGCCCTCATCCCAACACACAGGGCTTTTTTGCAAAGCCCACAAAAATTCCGGAAGTATGACCCATATTTGGGGGACAAAGAAACAAAAGGGTATAAAGAGAAAGCTTCCTCCATATTGATTTACTCAGGATTTGTAAATAGGCTCCCCTGAGTCATGGTAATAGTAAATCTGTAAATAAATGGGTTTTTCCTGTGTCTCTGGTACTCCTGTGAATTTCTCGGTTGCCTGGTAAATTCTGTAACTCCTGTGTACCTTATGGTGTTTTAAGGCCATGAGGTACACAGGTCGGTCTGAGACATTAGTATTACCTGCATCTCACATGTGGAGGAGCCAAGATGACTCAGGACAAGTGTATCTTAAGGGAGAGCATGGAGCACTAATGAGCTGAGATGGCTGTTGGAAAACAATGTTAGTGGACCTCACCAAGAACTCTAAAGCCATAAATTCCAGAATGGTATCCTGGTTTATGCCGTCTCTTCCTATTGGCCTCATGCACACTGTGTGGGACATTTTCCCGACTAGACTGGAAACCCCAGAAGAGAGGAGCCACTTTGAATTCCTGGCGGTGCTGGTGAATATTCCTCTCAGTTTGGATCAGCTCTGTGAAGGCCAGATTCCTCCACCGGGTGCAGTTCGGTGGGGGACTGGAGAACAGCTCAGAGCAGGATATTCCAAGTGTGAGACCCTCAGGGACTATTGTCTGGAACTAAAAGGAAATGATTAGACTCCTATATGGGCAAGGCTGGCAGCATTCACCACCAGGGATACATTTGACCACTGAAACCAAGAGCTGTTTCTTTAAAAAGATAAACAAGATTGATGAACCTTTAG
This sequence comes from Myotis davidii, assembly GCF_000327345.1. Taxonomy (NCBI): domain Eukaryota; kingdom Metazoa; phylum Chordata; class Mammalia; order Chiroptera; family Vespertilionidae; genus Myotis; species Myotis davidii. Next base: position 298,863 of record NW_006290460.1, read on the forward strand.
CCAGACTCATCAAGAAACAAAGAAAGAGGACCCAAATAAATAAAATCAGAAATAAAAGTGTGAAGTAACAACTGACACCACAAGAACAAAAGGGATAGTAAGAAATTACTATTAACAACTATATGCCAACAAATTGGGCTACCTACATGAAATGGACGAATTCCTAGAAACATAAATCTTCCAAAACTCAACCAAGGTGAATCAGAAAACCTGAATAGGCCAATAACAACTAATGAGACTGAAGCAGTAATCAAAAAACTCCCAGCAAACAAAGTCCTGCTCCCAATAGCTTCAAAACAGAACGAACACCTATCCTCAAACTAGTTTAAAAAATTCAAGAGGTGGGAAGACTTCCAAGCTCTTTTTATGAGGCCAGCATTATCCTGATTCCAAAACCAGATAAAGACACTACAAAGAAAAAAATTACAGGCCAATATCCATGTTGAACATAGATGCTAAAATCCTCAAAAAATATTACCAAATCAGATCCACCAATATGGCAAAAGATCATACACCATGACCAAGTAGGACTTATTCCAGGTATACAAGGCTGATACGATATATGCAAATCAATAAATGTGATACATCACATAAACAAAATAAAGGATAAAAATCACATGATCATTTCATTAGACTAAGAAAAAGCATTCATCAAAATCCAGCAACCATTTTTTATAACACCTTCCAGTAAAGTGGGAATAGAGGGAGAATATCTCAACATGATAAAGACCATATATGACAAATCTATAGCTAACGTCATACTCAATGAGGAAAAACTAAAAGCATTTATCTAAGAACAGGAACAAGACAGGGATGTCCACATTTACCACCTTTATTCAATTGAGTACTCTAAGTCTAAGCCACCGTGATCAGACAAGAAGAAAAAAATAAAAGACATCCAAATAGGAAAGAGAGATGTCAAACTGTCATTATTTTCAGATGGCATGATTCTGTACATAGAAAACCTTAAAGACTCCACCAAAAACCTGCTAGATTTAATAAATGAATTAGGCAAAATAGCACAATACAGATACAAAATGAACATCCAAAAATCCATGCCATTTTTATGCACCAATAATGAACTCAGAAAGACAAAATAAAAAAAAACAAATTCAATTTAAGATTGCAACAACAAATCAATGAAACACCTAGAAATAAACTTAGTCAAGGATATAAAAGACTTTTACTCAGAAAACTACAGGACATTGAAAAAGAAATAAAGGAAGATGAAACAAGTACTGTATTCATGAATTGGAAGAATTAGCATCATTAAAATGTCCATACTACCCAAAGCAATATATAGATTCAATGTAATCCCTATTCAAATACCAATGGCATATTTCAGAGATCTAAAACAAGTAATCCAAAAATTTATATGGAACCAAAAAGACCCCAAAGAGCCTCAGCAATCTTGAGAACAAAGAACCAAGATGGAAGGATCATAATACTGTATATCAAATTATACTACAAAGGGTAATCAAAACAGCCTGGTGCTTGCACCAGAAAAGACATTTAGATTAATGGAACAGAACAGAGAACCCAGAATTCAACCCAAGCCATTATGTTCAATTAATATTTGACATTGGAGGCAGCAGCATACAATGGAGTAAAGACAGTCTCTTCAATAAATAGTGTTGGGAAAATCGGACAGGTATATGCAAAAAAAAAAAAAAAAAAAGCCTGCAAAACTAGATCATCAACTTACACCATACACAAGAATAAAATCAAAATGGATAAAAGACTTACATGTAAGTCGTGAATCTGTAAAACTCCTAGAAGAAAACATAGATAATAAAATCTCAGATATCTCATGTAGCAGAATTTTCACTGATACATCTCCTAGTGTAAGAGAAACAAAGAAAAAAATAAACAAATGGGACTACAACAAACTAAAAGCTTCTGTACAGCTAAAAAAAACCAGCATCATAATTTAATGAAGGAACCTACTGTATGGAAGAAACTACTTGCCAATAATACACCTGATACAGGGCTATCTCCAAATTATATAACAAACTCATACAACTCCACAAAAGGGGGGGAAAGTCAATAAAAAGAATGGACAACATACTTGAATAGACTCTTCTTCAAAGTGAACATACAGATGTCCAAGAGACATGAAAAAATGCTCAATGTCACTAATCATCAGAGAGATGGAAATTAAGACTACCATGAGATATCACCTCACACCTGCTAGAATGGCTACCATCAACAAATCAACAAATGACAAGTACTGGCGAGGATGTGGAGAAGAAGGAACTTTAGTATACTGGTGGGAATGCAGACTGGTGCAGCCACTATGGAAAAAAGTATGGAGCTTCCTCCAAAAAAATTAAAAATGGAACTTCCATATGACCCAATTATCTCACTTCTAGGAATATATCCAAAAAGAATCCCAAAATACCAGTCAGAAAGAATGTATGCCCCCCTAGGTTCATAGCAGCATTATTTCCAATAGCTAAGATCCAGAAACAGCCCAAGTGTCCATCAGTAGATGAGTGGATAAAAAAGATGTGGTACATTTACACATTTGAATACTATGCAGTTGTAAAAAAATAAGGATCTCTTACTCTTTGAGACAGCATGGAGGGACCTGCAGATAATTGTGGTAAGTAAAATAAGCCATTCAGAGAAAGACAAGTATCCTATTATCTCACTTATATGTAAAATCTAATGAACAAAATAAAGTGATGAACTAAATAGATCCAGAAGCATGGAAGCATGGAACCCACTGAGGAACCTCAGAGGAAAGGGTGAAGCGGTACGGGAAGAGATTAACCACAGAACTCATGTACATACTAGGGGCCTGATGCACAAAATTCATGCAAGGGGCTTAGCCCTCGCAGCCCTGGACAGTCATTTTGCTGTTTGGTCTAATTAGTATATTAGCGCTTTATTACCAGTATATAGGATATGCATTGCCCATGGTCACAGATACTAGTAATATTGCAGGAAGGCCTGGGGTGGAGCGGTAACTGGGTGGATGGGGTGATGGGGGAACAAGGAGGGGACATTTGTAATGGTCTTGAAAATAAAGATAAATAAAAAAATAGCAATATTTTTTCATTTATTAACTTAATTAAAAATAGCGAAATTTCAGAGAAATGTGTACATTCACCATAGGTCACAGGGACAATTGATAAATACATTAAACACTTGTCAATATTTATCAAAACAATAAATCATTTTAGAAAATAAAGTAAAATTGTAATTTTAAAGATAAATAAGTTTCATTAAAAACTTTAAGTTGTCATTCTGACCTCTTTCATACCATTTATTCTAAAATGCTGTATAAACCAGTTGTAAAACTCTGGCAACATATGCTTATGAATTCCCTTCTTGTGAAGTGCAAATCATTATAACCTATGATTTACCTGGTATGAGGCAAATTAGATGAAACATAAGATACTTTGTGCATATTTTCAGACAGCAAACAGAAACTATTTTCCTGCCATAGCCCCACACACATAGACACTCTAGTTTTACATACATGACAAAATGTGTCATATCCTCCACGGATCTCTCCCACCCCTCCAATCCTAGATTATTTTCCTCTTAAAATATTTCAAATGTAATAAAAATATTGTGCCATTTCAATCATGTGGCATTTGTAAAGGTAGTATATGGGAAAAATAAAACTTTTAAAAATGTGTACAGTATAAGATGATAAGAGAGAAGAAACCATATCATATAGTTGAAAAAACACTAGGGTGGGATTTTGATCCTAGTTTAACAATGCTTGATCTGTACCACCTCAAGTAAGCAATACATCTATAAAATTAAAGGATGCTTAAAAGAGAAATATGTACAAAATGTATGGAAGTAATGGGTATAAGAAAAATCAATTTAAAAACTGAATGTTTTAGAATTTTTAAATGCTAAACCTAAGGAAAGATGTCTTAAAGAATAGTTCTCAACTCATTCATTGGCTAATGATAGAGAACTGTTGGTGAAGTCCCATTTTGCCTTTATCTTTCTTGTTTTGCAACCTACATAGACTTTGTAATCTTAAAACAGGAAAAAAAGGCAGGCAAAGGTCAATACAAATTATATTAAACTCAAAACACAGTTTTCAGTTACTTTAATGAATCCAAGACCCTTCAGTTATATCCCAGAGTATTGAGAGAATTTAATGAACTAACTCATGACCTTGAACAGTATATCTTTGAGTCAAGATGATTTGGCCGAGGAACTATAGACAGATACAAGCTTCACAAGAACAAGAGCTTGTTAATATTGTTCCCTGATATATCTATAGCTTCAAGCATAGTACCTAACATGCATTAATGGCCTGCCAAATGTCCCTGACAAAATTTCAAAAATCTCCTTCGCGGGCTTTATTGTTTGTTTTGTTTTAACATCATGGACACATAGAAAACTAAGCAGTGATCACTAGGAGGCAGCATCTGTCCACAAAGACCACCTGTGCCTACATATCTACTGAACCACAATAGTGAGAGTAGGGCCAAGAATATTTAAAGTATTTCAGGTAATTATAATAAAGGTGGTCCACAATGAATACTGGGACAAAATTGGGTTTACAGTTGTATGTGAAACAGTTTATTTTTGTATTATTATTTATTAACATTAGATTATTTTCCACATGAACTATAAACCTACTTTTGTCCCACCCTGTATATGAAGTTTTGGTAATAGCCTTGATCGTTTAAGTATTTCTTTTAACTATGCTTTTGATAGGTACTTGAGAGAAATTTTGAGATTATACTTTGTGCAGATAAGGCAGTAAGGAGTACAAAGACCCGAGTCCTATTACAAGTGACCTCTTGTAAGGCGCCTAACCCTATTGAGCCTCAATTTTGCCATATGTAAAATAGTCACTATTCTAAGCGCTTAACATCACATGCATTCAACACTATGTACTAATTTTGAAGAAGATGGCCCAGAATGCATTATATTGCCAGTTAAAGACTGACTGCTTTGTAACTTTGGCTACTACACAAGCAGTTTTGGATCCCATTATGGATTGTTTCCTTTCTTGTCCACATGGGGAATCTTTTGTGTTACATGTCTGAGAAAAAATGTTGACATAGCCTATATTTGCATTAAATACTTAAAAGTTCTTATATCTCATGAGGTTAAAAATTCAAATTTTGTTAAGATGTTAAAGGAGATGCTTAAAGCAAATATTAATGAAAGTGTATCTATGATATCTCTTATTCTCTGGCATCAAGATTTGTACTATTTAAGCCAAAACTGTTAGCATGTAAGGCCATTTATCAAACTGTTTTAACATGAAAGCAATGTTTTAAATTATTATTTTAGATAGTATCTTTTCAGTTAAAAAGAAACAAATTAAGTCTTTTTTGAAGTTAGTTGCCATTTGCAAAATGTTTTAGTGAGAATACCATGCCAAGAAAAATTTGATTCATTAAGTTGGGTTTAGATAGTACCTGAGTCACAAAGCACAGAAGTGGTAATTATAGGTTAAAAATGATTTGAGCCTCCTTTATAAGAAACTGTCAGAATAAAAGTCTCATTAAAGAATATAAAAAATTTACCACTGCATATTGATGATACCATTTATAGTTATGTTTCCCTTACAGTGCTTTTGCAAAAGGTACCAACTTGAGTTGGTTGAGCATAAAAACCTACCATGTGCACCAGGAGTAAAGAACTGCATGTACATTTTCATTTATTTCCTGTACAAATCAATAAAGACAACTAACTCATACTTTGGGAATGATTTTTCTGACATCAACCAAGAAAATACATCTTTGTATATCATTTTTTACTTCAAAATGATACATCATATTGGCAACTCATTACTGTGAGGGAGGGGGTCTCTGGTTTGTCTATTGGTTTATGTGTAATTTGTGTTATATCACATATGTTGGGAAAACATCTGACTTTGGACTTCATTTATAGTTAGAATACATTTCTCTTGTCAATTGAGCTGCCTTTGTTCTTTTACTTGATAATTGGAATTAGCTTACCAATTTAAAATATCTTATCTATAATAATAAAAGCATAATATGCTAATGAGACCGGACAGCTGAATGACCTTCTGGACGTCATTCCAGAAGTCCTTCTGAACAAAGCTGTGGCAGCAGGGGCCGAGGCAGAGGCGGTTAGGGGCAATCAGGTAGGCAGGCAGAGGCGGTTAGGGGTGATCAGGCGGGCAGGCAGGCAGAGGCCGTTCAGGGTGATCAGGCAGGCAGGCAGGCAGAGTGGCTAGGGGGGATCAGGCAGGGAAGCAGGCAAGCAATTAGGAGCCAGCGGACCCAGATTATGAGAGGGATGTCTGACTGCCAGTTTGGGATCGGGCCTAAACTGGCAGCCTGACATCCCCTGAGGGGTCCCAGATTGCGAGAGGGTGTAGGCCGGACATGCACCGGGGCTCGTTTAATATAATAGTCCCTAATTAAACTTGCCGGTTTTGCTTTGCCCATTTTACATTTTTACTTTACTAAATTGATCATGAAACCTAACACTACAACACCCAAATATTTATGGATGGCCAAAACTAGCTGATCTTCTTTTAATGGTTCCAGAGAAGCCCTGAACATCAGAACATCAACCAAATTATTCTGGGAGATGGTATTTGATGACCAATGAAAAAAAAACGTTCAACAGTTATCTCCTTAACAAGTTTTGTTTGTTTTTGTTAAACAGTGAAGCTATTTTCTTCTGAAAAATGTTTTGTGAACCAAAAAACTACATCTGTAAGAGTTTTATTAAAAATTATAACCTAACCTTAACCGGTTTGGCTCAGGGGTAGAGCGTTGGCCTGTGGACTGAAAGGTCCCAAGTTCAATTCTGGTCAAGGGCATGTACCTTGGTTGCCGGCACATCCCCAGTGGGAGGTGTGCAGGAGGCAGCTAATCAATGTTTCTCTCTCATTGATGTTTCTCTCTATCCCTCTCCCTCTCTGTACAAAAATCAATAAAATATATTTTAAAAAAATTATAACCTAAATTGAAAAAATAGACCCCAGAACTCATAATTGTATATCATCCTTCTTGAGCTTGTATTGTTTAAGCCAAGGATCCAGCCTGCCAGTTAATTGTAAATGAAGTTTTATTGGAGCTCTGCCACACCCATTCATTATTTATTATCTATGGTTGTTTTCATGAGAAGCTAGAACATAGACCATATGGGCCCTCAAGAGTTTGAAGTATTTACTACCTGCATCTTTACAAAAAAAGTTTGCCAATAGCTATTTTTAACACTTTTATTAAGAATTTTAATTTTAATTGTTAAGAATGTAAATATTTTTCCTGGTTTTTTGTTTGTTTGTTTGTTTTTTGGGTGTTTTCTTTGGCCTAAACACGGGTTGATAATCTTTGTGTACTAGCCTGGATATCTAAATACTACTTACAACATTGTTTCTAATCAACCAATTGTACAAGGAGTTTTAGAAAACAGCCTATTTGTAGATGAGGGGCATTACTTAACTCAAATAACCAACCAATGAAAGGCCTGAAATGCTCTAGAAATCAGGTTTACAGTACTTTTTTTGAAATCAGGTTTATGGAACCAGTGTCATAGAAAGTTGTTGACAATAATAGTAAGCACTATTTCAACACAAACTTAAGGTTTATTTACTCACATTTATAAACAAAAAACTCCTCTAATACTAATAATTCCACAATTCTTAAAATTAAGAACCAAGATAGCCTTTAATACTATATGGCATTAATTTTTTCAGATAATATACGACTTTGTTATAAGCATTTTTCCTTTTCTCAACCAAACACATTTTACTCACACTTCTAAAGTGCGAGGGAACAGCCCCCAGAGCAGTACAATAAATGAGGAGGGGGGGGTCAGATATCTGGAAAGCAAGACTTACCTTCCTGTGATGTGTATCCTGCACTGTTATTGGTGGTATTTTATGCTTGAGTTATACAGCACACACATTTCTCTTTTCAACTAGTTTTCCATAAAGATTAAAATAAAATAAAAATTTTTCTAAAAATTCTCAAAATAATTACATTTTAACACTATTTAATAGAAAAATAAAACCAAGCTACCAAACCTATGATTTAGACCAAAAAAATCTTTATTCAACAAAATGTAAAAATATAATTTACATCATATCACAATTAATAGTCAAAATTGCACAATTACACATTTATAAAAATTCCACACATCATCCTCAGAATAATCAGTTTCTGTACAAAGATTTACAGCTGTCCAATGTATGCAATTTTTCCTCAGTGTGCTACTGAGTTCAGAGGTTCTGCTCGAATATTCCCCAGATCAAGCGCAGAATCTGTTTCTTCATCAATTTCTCCAATGACTGCACTGCAATTAGTTGAGGAGAAAAAAAAGTCAGTTAAAACAATCTTATTTCTGAATAAAACTGAGAGGATCAAAGTAAAAAGAACTAATTAATTTGAAAACCAAACTTTCCATGAAGTAACAAAACTCAAAAAGAAATCATTGGAAGGCAACGTTATTACAGGAACTAATATTAAAGGACATATTTCATGTAGTGTGATTCAATCATAAGTTTTTAAAGAAAAAAGACACAAATGGGATAGGTACGGTATAAAAATCCAAAACTTCCAATCCTATGATTTCAATTCTAGGAACTATATTAGGGAGGTCTGAGAAGAGGGGAGAATCACAAAATCACTACTAAATAAGAAAATAAAGCATCTTTTACTTAAGTAACTGTTAGATTTCATAGAGCAATTGAATCAATACCCTTCTCCCCGGGAACTGGCTTTTCAGGCCATTTCACTATGGACATTTCCTTTGCTGAAACCACATTTCACTTGCTGCTACTACATTCCATTATCTCCCCTCCTGGTATGCATAAAGAAGTCTCCGCCCAGGAAAAGCCCGCCAAAAGTCCTTTAAAAGCCGCTGACTCCTGTCACTGGGGGCTGGAACCATCCAGGCTCAGCCACTTGATGTGCAGATAATCGAATAAATTCATAATCCCTCAACATTTTGGCCTCGTGCATTCCTCCTTCAGCGACCTACCAGTAATGTCAATGAACTAAATCCATAAGGGGTGTATAATATTTATTAGTAACTAGTAGCCCGGTGCACAAAAATTTGTGCACTGGGGCGGGGGGGGTCCCCTCAGTTATTAAACATTTATCAGCACAACACTGACCACACTGGTGGTGGTGGTGTCAGAATGTGTTATACTGTGCAGATGAAAATCTAATATTTAAACAGATTTGATGTAGATATGTTCAAAGATGGAAGAATTGTCCCTGTCAACTATCTTAGTTGATTCATATCTTCACTAATTGTCATCATTGCAACGTTTTCAATCCCCATATGGATTGCTGGATATAATAGGTCATGCACAGTCCCTGTCCTTTGTAGCCTTTGTTACCTGAGGACTCTAGTTTTCCATTTATGTTTAAGTACC
>NW_006290460.1:308486-327946 GCF_000327345.1 Myotis davidii
CTCCTGGGCGCCCGCCAGCCACAGGCGCTGGCGCCTGGACCAAAGGTGGGCGGCTTCTTCTTCTTCTGTGCTTCCAGGGAGGGCAGTCAGTTATGTGTATATGTGTGTGCATGCAAACATTGGCATGTACACGTGTGTATATGGAAATCTGCTGGCAAGTCAAAACCGTAGAAGAGTTGCCCCCTATCTCTTGAATCTTCCAGAGATATCCCCCACTTTTTTATTCTATCATTACTGGAGAGTCAGTATTTGCAGCCAGCCAGCCAGTGACTCTCTCAGTGTCTATTTCTGACTTCTTCTTTCCCTGTCTGTCTTCCAACCCCTAATCATATTTACACCGGTACTTCTCCAAACACCAGTCAGGGGGCAGTGATCCACCCAGCTCTTGCCTGCCGCCTGGGTTTCTGATCACTGTCAGCGGCAGGCGGCTTCTTCCATCCTTCCCCTTTCACCTCCCAGCATTGCGCCTATGTATGCAAATTAACTACCATCTTTGTTGGCGGTTAACCACCATCTCTGTTGGCAGTTAATCTGCATATCACCCTGATTGGCCAATGGGAAGCATAGCGAAGGTACAGTCAATTACCATATTGTCTATTATTAGATAGGATTGTCATGATTTCTCAGTTTGCTTGATTTAAATTCAAGAACAAAAAGTAGTTTTTTATATGCAAAAATAATAGGAACAACAAGTACTTAGGCACCTAACGAAATTATTTTTATGTGATTGGCTATTTACAGCTAGTAAGTTTTCCAATGATTAAACACAAACATAATTTCATTAATGCTGGGCTAAGTAACAAAGCCATAGCTTTCTAGCTGGATATAGTTATTGTTACATGTAGACCAAGAGACATGTGTGAAACATTATCCCACTAAAAATAAATTGTTTAAATTTGTTTGGTTTTAATGAGAATAAATTCTTTATAAATGAACTAGAGGCCCAATGCATGAAAATTCGTGCAAGAGTAGGCCTTCCTTCCCCACGGTTGGCACCAGCTTCCCTCTGGCACCCAGGACCCGGGCTGCTTCCCTCCTCTGACTGCCTGCAGGCACCTGGGACCTGGGCTGGCTTCCCTTGGGCCACCTGCAGGCACCCTGAACCCAGGCTGGCTTCCCTCTAGACCCAGCTTCATCAGGAAGGATGTCCAGAATAATGTCCAGAAGACATCTGGTATAATTAACATATTACCCTTTTATTAGTATAGATACCTTCAATATAGAATTTGCCCAATTTTGCTTTAAACTTCAGTTCTCTAATAATGAAAAGTACTAAACTCTGGGGAAATATATTGTTTTCTCAAAATAAAACAAATCAAAGATCTCAACTGTACCCTTAAAAATTTAGCATCATTTAAAATCCTTATGGAAGACAGTGGGTGCTGGTAAATGTTTTAAAACCAGCTTTCCAAAGAAAAAAGTGGGAAGCTGGTTTACAGTTTTATTTACTGACATCCATAGTGCAAATACTCCTGCTATACCCGATATCAAGCTGCCAACAAGACATTATCAACCAGCTTACAAAACTGAAAACACAACAATCTGCTTTCAAAAGCCAGTATAAGCTGGCTTCAGCACCACTGGGTCTACAGCAAAGATCTACATTTTTTTTAAATTGCAGTTCAAAAATATTTTTAATGTAGGAGATTCTTAAAATCAATTTTTATGCAGAGCCGCAATATAAAAAATCAGTGTGTTCTGGTCAGGGGACCTGGGCCCCCCTTCCTTAGCCTTCTTATTTTTTATAGCTCTCTTTATAACTTTGCACCTAATAGTCATCTCTAAAATTTATAAACCTCTGATTTAGATTAAAAACCCAGTAATTTATCCATCCAAAGAGGATTTTCCTAAAATAATTCAAATGAACGGTATTCTTACATCTTCTATGTCCTACCTGTCCCCGCAAATAATGTGAGATGCTAATATATCTTTTGCTGCATTCCAGCCATGTTTTAAATCTATACAGTACTCACTAGAAAACTGATTCAACAATCTTTTAGCTGCTATAATGCACTAATACAGTAGCTACTAGCCACATGTATTGAATTATATTTAAATAAAATTTAAATTCAGTTATTCAGCCACACGAGCCACTTTCCAAGTACTCAGCAGCCATACACGGCTAGTACCTACCTTAGTGGTACCTACCTTAATGCAGATATATAGCATTTCCACCACTCCCACCCCAAAAGGTCTACTGAACAGCTTTGTTCTACATTGTTGCAGACTTTTCTTAAACTGCCACCACTACAATATATCTTCTTAAACTGCCCTATCAGTGTGTCACAAAATAACTGAGACCACAGCATTAACAAAGCACATACTTAGCGTGCCAATTATACTAAAAATTTTTTAAAAATAATATATACTTGTTTATAAATTCAGCTCTATTTATATAACAGGAATCATTTAAAATTGTTCATGCAAAATATTTCAAAGAAATTTTCAAACCTTAGCTTTGGTACCATAGGAATACTTGTATATTTATATTCCTCTGAAACTAAGAGGAATTTTGGAAGAACATTCTAAGAAGCCTCCCTAATGAATTATTCAGTGTAAGTCGAGGCCCTTTCTGAAACCTATCCAGACCACTTAACTATTAAAAATATGGACAAATCTCAGTAGATAAAAACCTCCTCTCCACATAGCAGGGCAGTACACCTATAGTATATTTAACCTGCCTTAAAGAAGACACATTTCACTTACACGTTGTCACCTCTTACGATGTACAAGCCTAGTACCACTTGTTCCACTCCCTGTGAAGAGCTGAACACTCGTTCATGGCTTTCATCCAAAATCAAATTAATGGTCTGGTCAAAACCTTTCAGTGTTCCCTGTAAAAAGAAAAGTTCAAGTATTCAGGTTTACCTGAATGTGTAAATTTAACCAGACAATAATTTTAGTTGCTGGGCCCTCCTATAGAAATATAAAAGTCCATTGTAAAATATAATTCCTCTTTATAATTAAAATATTCTGGCACAAAACTTACCTCGTGCTTTTTTTTTTTTTTTACTTTTTTTTACTAGATGTTTCCTGCATGGTTTGTCTCCTCAGTCATCGTCCACAGGACTCTGAGAAGTTGTAGGAATATGCAGGCGCAGACTCAAGGCCCGGCTTTCTCTCCAACATTGTGGAAAGGGACTGTACATCACGGGGCAGAGCCCTATGCTCCCCTAGGCCACCTGGACAGAGCCCGGGGAGAGTGACCTCCCGGGGTATCCATGTTGGGATACCTCTTGCTTTTTTTACGGGGTAAAAGAAACTACACCACACATTTCATTAGTGTGCAGAGTTGTTTAGACTTACAAAGGACACCAACGTACCAGTGTATTTCCAAGAAAGTAGCAAAAAAGCCCATCCAGGAGCTAACATTCTAAAGACACAAACTAAAACAAGTGAAATTTAAGGGAAAATTATACAAGGCTGGGCAAAAGTAGGTTTACAGTTGCTTGTATGGAAAAATATATCACACAAGAATAAACTGTTTTGCATCCTCATGAGTGTAAACCTACTTTTGCCACCCTTGTGTGTGTATATGTGTATGGAATCATATATACCAGCTATTGCAATGTAGCAATATCACTTCATGCAACATACTACTACTAGACTTGTGCCAAACACACTGCACATATTATCTCAACTAATCTTTTCCTTTAAGTACATATAATTATTCCCACTTCAGAGAAGAAAAACTGAGGCACAGGGAGATTAAGTAATCTCTCAAGGTTTCTCAGGTAGAAAGCAGCAGAGCTAGGATGTGAACCACAAAAGGACAGCTTCAAAGACAGACAAGTGAACTACTATACTGCTACAAACAAGCAAATATAATGCACATTCTTAAGAGATTCAGATAAGTCCCATAAAGATGTATAAACTTCAACTGTTCTTAACAGTAACACAATAAATGAGTATTTTACTATTTGGCAGAAACTGTTCTAGGGGCCTCACATGCATATAGTTATTCAATCCTCCTAATAACCCAATAAGGTAGATACAAACATGACTGCAATAATTAGAACTGGACGATGAAGGAAATATAGCACAGCACAATAACTCGAGTCTATTCAATTTTTTGAAGAAACATGAACTTATATTTGTTTGGTTGTTTAAATCTCTGAAGCTCCCTATTGTTTCATGTTTTGAAAACCAAGATATATAAAATCAGAATGAAATAAAGAGAAAATAAGGAGTACTGTCTATAGTAAACTAATTAGCAAATAGTTATCACACACATACCTAGCATTTTGGCTTCATTTTACACAGAACTGTTCTATCAAGTGTACCATGCATCAAAGAAATGCAGAACAGCTGAACTTTAGGACTCTAAATGCTGTTTTTAAATAGCTTCCCTTCCTTCATAAAATCAAAATAATTTTCCAATTCACTACATATCCTTTTAACAATAGAAAAATTTAAACTTGATGTTTTTGCAAAACAAAACAACTACTTGCAAATATGTGTTAATAGCAGAAGGCTTCTTGAAGTGTTGAGATTAAAATATTTCAAACTGTCCTTGACAAAATATAAGGTGAGGTTACCTAAAAGAAAACATGATTGTTCTCTTGATTAAGAAGGAAATAAAGCCCAGATTGGATCTGCCACTTGATCACAGGTGACTCTGGGAAAGTGACTCACTTTTTCTGAACTTGGTGCCTAACCTAGAATACAAGGGTAATTCTTCTCACCCATTGTCCTGAAGATTAAATGATAATGTAATTTAATAAATGGCAAAATCTAACACTCTGGTAATCTTCTAAGAACCTACTGAGAAAAACCACAAGAATTAAATAGAAAACAAGAAACAAAAGCAGAATTGCAGAATGGAAAAATGAGAGATTAAATTATATAAATTAGATACGGTTAGAATATAGAAAGTTCAGTAGCCTTAAAACTTTTTTGAAAGCAAATAGCTGTATGAATTATAAGTGAAGAAATAATTAAATAGCCAAAAATTATGGAATAAATTCCTCAGATCAAGGAAGAGGTCAAGGAGAGAATCCCAAATTTTTCTGGAATTAAAGGGGACACTGTGATAAACAGACACATGAGATTAAATAAATTTAGGGTCAATCATCATAATGTGTCCTACAGAAAAGAGGTCATACAACTTTAGAATAGTCAAAGAATATTAACACCATACACACCTTAAATGTTCCATAGATGTAGTATGTTAATCATAAAAAAAGATTCTAAGAAGCATACACAAACTTTCCAAAAAATACGATTCATGTAGTGAATATCAGAGCACTGAATGGAAAAGGAAATAAACACTGGAACAAAGCCCTAACCGGTTTGGCTCAGTGGATAGAGCGTCAGCCTGCAGACTAAAGGGTCCCAGGTTCGATTCCGGTCAAGGGCATGTACCTGGGTTGCGGGCACATTCCCAGTAGGGAGATGTGCAGGAGGCAGCTGATCGATGTTTCTCTCTCATCAATGTTTCTAACTCTCTATCCCTCTCCCTTCCTCTCTGTAAAAAATCAATAAAATATATTAAAAAAAACTGGAACAGATAAATATGAAATACAGACAGATATCTGCATACTAGACTAGATGCTCTTTGAGGGCAGAATCTATTATTCAGCTTAGCTTCTAGAAGCCTTTAACTAATATTCAAATTTGTTAATAGAGAAAAAATACTACATTCACAACATAAAAACTTAAGTTTCTAACTCCTCCACTTCCTGGTGATAATGACACAATTAGAAAAGGGAAAAAAATAGAGAAAGAAAAACCCTTTTCTGTCTGTGACCAGGGTAACCTTTGAGGTGAAGAGCTGAGTCACAGGAAAACTAATGCAGGAACAGAGGAACACTACAGCGCCTAGGCACCACAGGTCAGGGCTTCTACAGAAAACCTTGCAACCAATAAGCCTCCAAGAAAGCAGAGAATGAATGAATGTGCCCAGTACTCACCACTATCATCCTCCCATCCGAAGTAATCACAGCAACAGTTCCTGGTAACTGAGTCAAGGAAAGCATTTCGCAGGGAATGCAACCTGAAACCTTAGAACCTGGTAAGGAAGTGGTTTGCATCGCTGGGGGAAAAGGTGACAGAATTGAGAGACAGCTATTCAACACACACACACCACCTTCACAACATAAAAACGTGAAGTTTCTAACTCCTTCAACTCCTTGTGGCCATTAGAAAAGGTAGAGACAGAAAAAGAAAATCAGCGTCTGTATGTGACCAAGCATAACCCGTCTGTCCCAGAGCAGCGGGGATGTGCGGTCCTCTTTCCATCTGGGACCTTGGACTCGGAGCAGGGCACGCCCCCTCTCCTAGACCGGTGCTCTCATCTCTAAACCTAACATGGATTCGGGCTAAATTAATGCTGAGTGATTGCTAGCGTGAGAAGGCACTGTCTTCCAGGATGTGGCTTCTGGAATTGAGAAGAAAAGCTGTGATCACAGGAATAAAGGTGCTTTACAGCATTACCTCTAGAGTATTTCACCCCCACCCCCCACCCCATGTAGCCTTTCTGCCCCGAGGCTTTAAGACTGTCAACATGCACAGCGCGCTAGGCGACCTCCCGGAGGCTTTCTGAAGTTCCGTGTCCCCTGCGACATTTCCCTTCTATCCACAAAGAGGTTGAGACTTCCGGTGGTAAAGGGGCCGGACAATGAGCAAAGCCCACGATTAAAACAAGTGCAGCACATGGGTTTACAACAATATCGTCATCGGTAGGACGACTGTTCCTTTTATTCCCAAACTTCACGGCCCAGGCCCTAGGGAAGTAGTAAGGATGAATAAATCGATGACTTCCACAGACAGCGAAAAGTTCAGAATAATCACATGCTTTAAAGGTTAAAATGAAACGGCGCGTTGGGCCCGTAATTGCCGCGGGCGCGGGATTGGTGGGTCCCGGATCCTTCCCAGTACCCGGGTCACGCAGTGGCCGGAAGTCCTAACCGCCCGCCGCTCGGCCCAGGCCCTCTCCGGTCGAGCGTGGGCCTCCCTCACCGCGGCTCTACCAGCGCCGGCGGCGGCCGCCAGAGGATACGGTTGATGTAGTTCTCCAGGGCGGAAGTCATGGTGCTCGGCCGACACTCGGAGCAGCGTAGAGGAGCGGGCGGCAAAAGGAGCTGCAGCAGCCCCAGCAGCCCACTAGCCGCCCACAGCAAATACCGCGAGAGTTCCCACACCGTGGCCTCCGCGAATCAGAGACGGAGAAACCAGCCCATCGTACCCGTGAGGCCAAGCGGCGCGAGTTCCGTGCGCGTGCGCAGTAGTTTTCCGCCGATTTTCGGGGGTTGTTCTCTGAAGCCGCGCGCCGCGGAGGCTCGCGGGTGGCGCTGCTCATCGGGGTCGGAGGGGGAAGATGGGGTCGCAGCGTGGAAGTGGGAGAGCGAGGAGCTTCCCAGCGGAGGGAAAGGCGTGGGTAGAAGGTACTAGGGAAAGTGTTGAGGGAAGACAGGGAAAACGGAATGAGATGAGTGCTGTTCTGTGAAATGTCGGCGCCGGGGGCTGGAGTCCCGCCTTCTCCCACAGGGGCCGACAGTCTTTTGGAAGCTGGATGGCCTGGGACTGAGATAAACACACCGACAAAAAGCAGGTTCGCGTATTCTGCAGATGCCTCTAAAAGTGCTCCAACTTGGCGGCGTTTTTTATTTACTTATTTTAAGAAATTGAAGCCAGATTGGAAAAGGTGTGTGAGACTCCCTGAGGAGCTATGGCTTTTTTTTATTTTTATTTTTATTTACAAAATCTCCAATTTCAGTTAGGCTTGTGATTCCTTAACTGAAGAAGAATTGTGGGTTTGAAATAACTCCTGCAGTGTCAGCTTTTTTCTTCTGAAAAGTTGAAGCATCTGTTTTCATCACAGCGTTCCCACAAAATTGTCTGCAAGTCACTCCCAAGTGGTTAATATTTCATATACTAAAACGTACTGTGATCTGTTCGAAACCACATATAACCAGGAATAAGACAGGCGCTCTGTTAGGGCAGTTGCAGCGAGAGCATTTCCTAAGGGAGCCAGGCCGGCAGTGCCGCTGGTGGCTGCAGGCACAGGGGCTGGCCAGCCAGCAGCCCTGGAGCCAGCGAGCTTCCCTCTGTTGTTTGACACCGGTGTCCGCAGGGGCCCAGCTTTCCTGTGTGCCTGGGACATGCTGTATGGCTGGCTGTGTAACTTCTGCATCTTGTCCTCCGGCCTCTGTCACAATTATGTGGGCCACTCAACATCCTTTAATAAATTCCTTTTCTGCGTAGATCAGCTCAAGTTTGTCTCTGGCTTCAGGCTGGCAACCAAGAATTTTGACTTAGGAATGTTCTGGTAGTGCAGTATTACTGAGCTACAGTGATCTTAAAATATTCTTTTGCTCATTTAACTTATGAATTTTTTAAACTAAAAATAATTTTAACTAAACCCTCTTTATACAAGCCTACTTTAAAATTCTAAAATTTTGTATCATGATTTTACTAATTACAACAGATGTAATTTCTGTCACATAGTTGTTTTTGTGCTTTAAGTATATTTTCATTAAAATCTTGGAGCTACGGATTTAACACATCAGTTATGGCAAAACCCATACCCATTATCAAACCCATCAGCTGACTTCATTTTTTCTTTTCAAAAAATGTTTACCTTATTGTTGACAGTATTACAGTATTACAAATGTCTCCCATTTTCTCCCATTATGCCCCCCCACTCACCTAACCCTCTCCCCACCCCAGGCCTTCCTCTTGCAATTATCTGTGTCCATGGATTATGCATATATGTTCTTTGGTTAATCTCTTCCTCCCCCCCACCCCCCTAAGTGAAATCTGTAATTCTGCCCAGGCATCCATATCTCTGCACTTATTTTTTTCATCAGTTTATCCTGTTCTTTAGTTTCTACTTATAAGTGAGGTCATGTGATATTTGTCTTTTTCTAACTGGCATATTTTGGTTAGCATAGTAGTCTCCAGTTCCATGGTGCCACAGCTGCATAGTATCCCATTGTGTAAATGTACCACAGCTTTTTTTTACCCACTCAGCTACTGCTGGGCACTTATGCTGTTTCCAGATCTTAGCTATTGTAAATTGGGCTGCTATTAACTTAGGGGTGCATATATTCTTCCTGATTGGTGTTTCAGGATTCTTAGGATATATTCCCGGAAGTGGGATTGCTAGGTCAAATGGTTCCTCTTTTTGAGGAACCTCCATACAGTTTTCCACAGTGGCTGTGCCAGTGAGCATTCCCACCAGCAGGGTTCCCTTTTCTCCACATCCTCACCAGCACTTGTTGATTTATTGATGGTAGCCATTCTGGTAGAGGAGAGGTGATACCTCGTTGTAGTTTTAATTTGCAACTTTCTGATGATTAGTGACATTGAGCATTTTTTCATGTGTCTGTTGGTCATCTGTATGTCCTCTTTGGAGAAGTGTCTACTCAGGTCCTTTGGCCATTTTATAATTGGATTGTTTGTCTTCCTGGTGTTAAGATGTATGAATTCTTTAAATATTTTGGACATTAATCCCTTATCAGATGTATAATTGGAAAATATTAGTTTCCCTGTTCATTTTGTTGATGGTTTCTTTTGCCATGCAGAAGCTTTTTAGTTTGATGTAGTCCTAATTGTTTATTTTTTCCTTTGTTTCTCCTGTTCTAAGGGATGTATTGGTGAAAATACTGCCACGTGAGATGTCTGAGATTTTACTGCCCATTTTTTCTTCTAGCATTTTTATGGTTTCATGATTTACATTTAAGCCTTTTATCCATTTTGAGTGTATTCTTGTGTATGGTGTAAGTTGGTGGTCTTGTTTCATTTTTTTTCATGTACCTGTCCAATTTTCCCAATACTATTTACTCTCTTGTGTGCTGTTACCACCTTTGTCAAATATTAATTGAGCATGATGGCATGGGTCAATTTCTGATGTCTCTGTTCTGTCCTATTCTTGTGCCAGTACCAGGCTGTTTTGATTACAATGGCTTTGATATATGGTATTGTGATCCCTCCAACTTTGTTCTTCTTGTTCAAGATTGCTGAGGTTATTTGGTTTTTTGTTGTTGTTTTTGTTTTTCTGTATATATTTTGGAATATTCTAGATCCGTGAAAAATGCATTGGTGGTTTAATAGGGATTGTATTGAATCCGTAGATTGCTCTTGGTTGGATGGACATTTTAATCTTCCAATCGATGCACAGGTATATACTTCCACTTTTTTAATGTCTTCCTCTATTTCCTTTTTCAATGTCTTATAAGCTTTCCAAATACAGGTCTTTTACATCCTTGGTTAAGTTTATTCCCAGGTATCTTATTTTTTTTTGTTGTTGTTGCAATGGAAAGTGGGCTTTTTAAAATTTTCTCTTTCTGAGGGTTATTTATTGGTGTATAAAAATGCCATTGATTTCTGGGTATTAATTTTGTATCCTGCTACTTTGCCAAATTTATTTATTAAATCTAGCAGTTTTAGGGTTTTCTGTACATGTGCAATATCATGTCATCTGCAAATAATGACAGTTTTTTTTCCTCCTTTCCACTTTGGGTGCCTTTTATGTTTTCTTCTTTCTGATCACTGTGGCTAGGATTTCCAGTACTATTTTGAATAAGAGTGGCAAAAGCAGACATCCCTATCATAAGGGAAATGCTTTTAGTTTTTTCCCATTGAGTGTGATGTTGGTTGTAGGTTTGTCATATGTGGCCTATAATATGTTGAGGGTAAAACCCCTCTATTCCCATTTTGCTGAGAGTTTTTATCATAAAGGGGTGCTGGATTTTTAGCTGACTTCATTTTTCCCATTTAAGTATTTGTGTTACCATGCATTCTCTGAGAACTGTTGGAAAGCCAACCTGCCATGAGCCTTGAAGTTCCCTGTACATCCTGGGTATGCTTCAAATACAAAGTTGTCATTACTCTTTACTTGGGCCAATTGTATGTCCCTGTAACTCAGTTTCTAGGTAAACAGGTGCATAAGAATACACATTTTGCAATTGTCTCAAAACTACTTCATTGTGCTTCAGTGACTTTCCGTTATTGATATGTGCCATCTCTGTTTGAAGTTTTTTTCTGGAACCCTGCCTATCTGTGGCAGGCTAGAAGTTCTGGGGAATTAGCACTCTTAGGGAGCAGTCTTCAGTGAGTGGCAAGGTAGGTTTATAAATATCTGAGCCCTTCTTCAACTTGGTAGAATAATTCAGGTGGGATATCTCCAGTGTTTCAACATAGTAGCTGACTCAATGGTGCACCTCTAATAGATTATCTTCCTTTCCTTGTAACACTTCTCTACTCCTTACTGGTATTCCCTAAACTACTTGCATTTGGATTCTTGTCCCAGGGTCTGTTTTTAGAGGAGACTCAAACTAAGATTGCATGAATACTTCCTTTCAAAGGGATCTGCATCTTACTTGAGTTTGAGGGTATCTGTAGCCTAACCCCAATTCTTGTCATCATCTAATATCACTAGGTCATCTTTTATATGATGCAAAGGAGGATATAAGATTTTTGCTCCCCTCCATAGGTCTATACAGGCCTCTTTAAATAACTCTAGTAAGCAATAACTGCTACCACCAAAGTTGGTTTAAATGGGTTGTTCACTAAAAAAACCCCAAAATACTTGTCTGTGGTAGAACATAGCCAGGTTGTTGCACTAAAACTGCAACAGTGAGGCTCAGTGACATAGCAATAAATGAAGCTCAGAAATGACTCAGTTATCTGACTGTGGCACAGCAAGAATTTGTTTAGTGGTGTTAGGGTAAACTATGGGGACTCCCTCATTAAGTCTGAAATGGTATCAATTGCAAAGAGTGAACCCACAATTCAGAGCTGTTCTGACCTGATTCCTCCTTCTGGGGGGATGAGATCCCCCAGCTCTGGGTGTGCCTCCTAGTTATTGCAGCCACTAGTCTATATTCTAATCTCATGTATATCATTTGCCCTGCTTGCTTTCTGCTTCAAAAGCAAACCCCAAAGTGAAGGCATTCTGACCCCAAACACTGACCAGCCTGTGTCTGGCCATAAATAGATGCCACCGATAATCTATGCATCCCCCTAAATATAGTGGATTCTTCAGGTTAACATTTGACAAATCTGAACTCACCTTCTTCCCCAACAACACAGTGATCTAGTAGCATTCAAAATCCTGGGTGATTTTGGTGGTGGAGATGAAGGTTTGAGCTACACATGCCTCTTTCCTGGAGTAACAGGATATGGTGAACCTGCAAGGGCCCAGAGCTTACAGAATAAGTCACTCATGTTGGCATTTCCAATATTAGTAGCAGTCAAATACTCAAGCAAAATGTTTTTACAGTCTTCCTTAAAATCATGTTGGGATGGTAATAGGTTAATCCATCTTTTTGTGAGACTCTTTGTCATATTCCCTTTCTGAGTCCTGGGATTTCTTTATATACCTTTCTATTTAGAAGACAGTCTTAAGACAGAGTCTCCAGAAGCACACCTTGAAGCAAGGATTTATTTATATGTCAGTGATTTATTACAGAAGTGTTCCCAAGAGAAATCAGTAAGGAATTGAGAGAAGCAGGAGAGGAGAGGGAGTCCATGCTGCATTTGCAGACTAGCACTTACCCAGGCTGACCCCGCAGGCACTTATATAATAACAACTCAGATTTCAGAGGAATGCAATGTGTGATTGGATGCTGCACAGTTTTGTCCTCATCTAAGGCAAGGGACTTGGGCTTCAATTACCCCCACCTTGAAAATCCTTAGGAAGGGTTACCTGGAGTGGAAGAGGCAAACTTCCAGCTCTCGGCAAGGGAGGGCAATGCCCAAGTAGTCTAAGGGTGCTAGGGGTGGCAATATTCTGGAAAAGAGTAGCAGATCCTGGCCTCATGAAGCAAAAACTAATGAAGCCAGGAGAGGTGCACAGAAACCATGAAGACAATCCTAGAGTATCTGGGTAAAGCTCTGATAGTGTTCACTTCAGTGAATAATTCAATTTCTAGTCCTTTAAGTTTGGGGTATATTTGAAGTGAGAAAATGTTAGGAAGGTCAGAAGGTAATTCCAATTTTGTCGAAGATATTTTCTACTTCATGTCAACAAAGTGTACAGTTAAGACATTCACTTTTAATTAAGGTAGTTCTTTTGTTATATGAGCAAGGGTAAGAAAAGACCTATAGAGGATTATTCACTGTACAGAAGAATTTTTTTGTGACATTAACAAACCCTTATATTATCTGAAACATTTGTTTGGACACTTTATTGTTGAACTGTTCTTTATTATATACTAGAGGTTCGGTGCACAAAAATTTGTGCACTCGGAAGGGTCCCTCAGCCCGGCCTGTGCCCTCTTGCAGTCTGGGACCCCTCGGGGGATGACCACCTGCTGGCTTAGGCCCACTCCTGGGGAATTGGGCCTAACCTGGCAGTTAGACATCCCTCTGGCAGCCCGGGAGTTTTCGGGGGATGTCCACTTGCCAGCAGGGAGCAGAGGTTCGGTGCACAAAAATTTGTGCACTCGGAAGGGTCCCTCAGCCCGGCCTGTGCCCTCTTGCAGTCTGGGACCCCTCGGGGGATGACCACCTGCTGGCTTAGGCCCACTCCTGGGGAATTGGGCCTAACCTGGCAGTTAGACATCCCTCTGGCAGCCCGGGAGTTTTCGGGGGATGTCCACTTGCCAGCAGGGAGCAGGCCTCTCCACCAATGGGGTGCCTGACCAGCCTGAGTGAGGGGCTGAGGGCCGTTTTCAGACTGGCCACACCCCCTTCAGGGTAGGGGTCCCCGATGGGGTGCCTGGCCAGCCTGGGTGAGGGACTGAGGGCCGTTTTCAGGCTGGCCACAGCCCCTTCAGGGAGGAGGGTCCTGCTGGGGTGCCTGGCCAGCCTGGGTGAAGGGCTGATGGCTGTTTGCAGGCTGGCCACAGCCCCTTCAGGGTGGGGGTCCCCACTGGGATGCCTGGCCAGCCTGGGTGAGGGGCTGAGGACTGTTTCCAGGCTGGCCAATCCCCCCAGCGGTTCTGAAGAAGGACTACATGTATACCCAGGTCTCAGAGAATCATTGTGAAAACAATTCTTGCTTCTGTCTGTTGCTGGCCTCCTGTACTGAGTTTAGATACAAGACCATAGACATGGGTAAATAAAAAGATTCTCTTCATATTCTCCTTCTATGCCATGCAAATAGATGATTGTAAACGTATAAGAAATTTCCAGTTTGACCTGAATTCTAGTAGTTGACAAAACTTTATCTTAAATCTGTGTTCCCTTGTAAACCCTTCCAAAGAAACACACACACACACACATACACGCTCACCCACACAGAAAACCCATCTATAAATATAATTGTTGTGGTGGAATTAATTTGTTTACTTATTCAGAAATATTTAATGAAAGTTTGACATGCCAAAAAATATAGAAATAGCTATTTATAAAGAGTATCAAATAAATAAGATAGTTTTCTTAAGAAGTTTACTATTTTTACAGAGAATATATATATCCAGAGCTGCTCCTGAGTTTATACTGTAATTACATCACTTCTAAAATAAGTAGAAGTAGGGAGGTCTTTCTCTCTGTGGGTTTGGGTTGGGAGACACAGGAATAAGTTATGTACACTTAGCTCAAATTTTAATGGGTACAGGATCTTGGAGAGAAAAAAAGAAATTGGGAGTATCTAGTTTTAGCACTACATAGTAGGTTATTTGTGTCTAAGAGGTAGAGTGATAGGCAAACATCTGGGACTGGTTAGGAAAGACAAACTAAATCCAATTTAGAAGACTGATCTGAAGTTTCCAGATTGGTTTAATAATCAGTTATGAATCGAATGCTGCCTCTTGCCTAGGTCATTGGAATGGTTTGCTCAACTTTGACCTAGAAAATATTCTTGCTATCTCAGTCATTTCACCTCTTGGCCTGTCCCTATTAATCATGCCATATTTTCTCCTCAAGGCTCTGCTGTGGCTTTTCACCTGCTGAGGAACAGGTTCAGGCCCATCCACAGGATGCCTATACTACTTCACCCTGAATCATCACACTCTAATCTACCTAATTCATTCAAAATTCTCTTTCTCTAGTTTTCAACCTAATTTGCATAAACTACCTATAAAACTTGACAACTTTCCAATGTGTTTCTGATCATCACAGTGTCTGGCTTTCTGCTTCACCAATGAACATTTATTTGTAGAACTGATAATGGTCAAGAAATATGGTTCTTCATGTAGTAGTATTTTTCTGATGCCCAGTTACTTTGACAACCATTACAAGTTATCCTGAAAAAAAAAGAAAAGACAAACATTAAAGAAAATGTTTGTCAATTGCATTGACAAAATGGCCTTGATTCAATATTATGTGACTGATAATTTAAATTGAAATTACGCATAGTTTAGTACCTCCATCCTAATTTATACTTAGTTTTTGAAATGAAAAACAAATCTTAGTGTATAGTTAAGTGCTTTAAAAAACTCCCAAATCTCTGTCATTAAACAAAATTTATTTCTTATTCACCTAGAGCAGTGGTTCCCAACCTTCTGGCCCTTTAAATACAGTTCCTCATGTTGTGACCCAACCATAAAATTATTTTCGTTGCTACCTCATAACTGTAATGTTGCTACTGTTATGAATCCTAATGTAAATATCTGATATGCAGGATGGTCTTAGGCGACCCCTGTGAAAGGGTCGTTCGACCGCCAAAGGGGTCGCGACCCACAGGTTGAGAACCGCTGACCTAGAGTCTCATGTGGATTGAGCAGCTCCTTTGGATGATGCCCTTCTAATAAAGACTCAGGGATCTAGGCTAGGATTCTGTCATCCTTAATATTTACCCTTGTCGTCGCCGCAGAAAGGAAAGAGAGAACTTTGGAATCATGTAAGATATTTTAGAAGGCTACACCTTGTGTAGGTTTTATCACTTTGCTCTATATCCCAGTGTCTAGAACTGAGTCATGATACCCTAACCAAACTGCACATGAGACTAGAAAATGTAGTCACTTGTGTGTGCCTGAGAAGAGGAGTAGAATTGGTGGAAGCATCTAGAACTACTGCTCTCCTTTTACTCATGGTTAAAACCATTAAAGGATTTGGTTAAAGAACTTGCTTAAGGTCATACAAACACTCACTGGTAGTACTAATTCAGAACTCAGGCCTCCTGAACCCAATACTTCCTCTGATGTTTCAGATTATCTCCCTATAATGACTGGGAAGCTTTTGGTTACAAGTAACAGAAAACCTGAATCAAAATGGATTAAGAAAGAAAAAAATGTGGAGGTATATATAGATACATGTAACTGAACTGCCCATAGACTGTTTGATTTTAAGCTATTGGGAAGCCTTGATTCATATGTCCATGATGACATAGGGACATCAACTCCATTTTGGTTCTTGAAACTCCTCCTCCAGGTGCTGGACTCATTTTCATGCTAGATCTGCTCATGGTGGCATTAATGGACCTCACATTCTTCTTATATTGTAATCTGAAGTTCTAAAGCCACTATGGAAGAAAAAAGAAACTTTATAGGAGTTCTTAGTAAACCTCTAGCATTTCATTGGTCAAAATGTGATTTTTATATCTAAGTTTGGAAATAAAGACTTAAAGACATACAGTATTTACAATTGTTATTTTTTAGTGAGATGTCCTACAAATCTTTTTTAGGGATTTATGCTCACAAGCTCTTTGGACAAAGAGCATTACCCAGGACCCCTGCTAATTGAAAGATCAGAGAAGCTTTTCTAAGGCTTTTCTTACTATGTTGTCTGTACCCTGATCAGCTTCCCTGTATATTTTCAAATAGCCTCTGAAATTATACTCTTCTGTCTACGGCCATACCACCCTGAACGCGCCCGATCTCGTCTGAAATTATACTCTTTGTACCTTTGCCTACAAACCCCTTAATTTGCCACTCTTCTGCTTTCCTTAATAATTATTTAACATCTTACTACATCTTAGGGGGCTACACATATTGAATAGAATGAGCTGTGCAAAATAAACATTTTGTTGTAGGTCCAGAAAAACTATACTTTTTTATGTCTCAGAAAATGTTTTAAAACTAGCCACCTATGCAGCAATAAATGGTTTAAGGACAGACATTTAAGTGCACCATCAGAATCCTATAGAATTTCATGAAAGACAGGCTACATTATTTCCACAGAGAATTTGTCTCATTTTAAAGATATTATCCTAAGGAACATTCTATATAAACAACTCATACTTTCTATCGTGTTTTTTTTTTTTTATTTGTTTCTTTCAAAGGTTGAACTTGTATTCATGTCAGGGTTTGATGAATCAGAACAGTGCTGATATAACACTGCTATCTTTAGTAACGGGCAAGGATTGCATGGGCTATATTAGACCTTACATAAGATAGAAAACAATATGTCATATTTTAGGAGCTGTTGGAGTAAATGGTAGCATGGAAATGTACAGAAGTAGTGAAACCAGTGAATTATTTAAGGATATTTTTATTCTTATTGGTTATTTTTACAATGTCAAGTATAGAGTGGGTTGCTAATTAATGGTAGTAAGATAAAGTATCCTTGCCGAAACCGGTTTGGCTCAGTGGATAGAGTGTCGGCCTGCGGACTGAGAGGTACCGGGTTCGATTCCGGTCAAGGGCATGTGCCTGGGTTGCGGGCGCTTCCCCAGTGGGGGATGTGCAGGAGGCAGCTGATCGATGTTTCTCTCTCATCGATGTTTCTAACTCTCTATCTCTCTCCCTTCCTCTCTGTAAAGAATCAATAAAATATATTTTAAAAAAAAGATAAAGTATCCTTGAAAAATAATTTTGGTAAAGAAGTGAATTTATTTGAAGAAAAATAAATAGCAAAGGAGTTGTCCTCAGATATAGTAAAAATTGTGAAAGTGATACAGGTATGACTGACATTTGGGGAATGTTGACACTGCCCTTCAGCATGTGCCAGTGGAATTGTAAATAGGAACCAGATGTTACCTTCTATATGCAGGTGATCTTAGATGTCCTCAAGGAGCTCCAAAAATTAAACAGTGTAGTGCATTCAGTGCAGGGAAAAGCAGAGTCATCTGGAAGAAATGTATCTGCTCTTAGGCAGAGAGGTATTAACATTTGTGAGTAATGGATTTGTGCTTTAGAAGAAGTATGTTTAGAAATAAAGGTAGAAAAAGGAAATTTGTGAGAGCATGTCTTCACCTGGAGAGAGAATGTTCTGTTCAGTTGATTCAAGGAGCCACTTGACAAGGATATGGTATTGTCACATGCAAACCAGTAATCATGACACATTCTGGTAAGGTGACTCCTTGTTCTGTTTTCTTGTTTCCCAAACACCCTTGTGATAATTGGACTACTGCTCAACCTGATACATCTGCTCTGCTTGGCAATTACATTCCTTATTATGAATAACTACTGGTAAAGCAGCTTCAGTTGGAGTCTATGACGTGCTCTGTTCATTGTAGTCATGTTGATGAGATTAAGTTTCTATGTCTGAAAGGTTGAAGGACAGATCCTGGGCCAGGAGACTGTATTAAGATACATGCTCACTTTGTGGGGACCTGTGAATGGCACACCCTGAAAATCCCTAGGTGTTTCATGGCTCACCTTTCTCAACTTCTCTGACTCTACTTTTCATGTTATTTGTGATTTAAACCAACCTCTTAATGTTATTTTTATACCAAATTAATATATGAGATACTTCGCAGATATTCCCTAAGGAAAAAATATTTATTTCTGTCATTTCCTTCTGATAATATAAGGATTCACTGTTTTGCAAACAATGTTGACTTGAGTATCTACCTGGCCTGAAATTGAAGCATCAGACAAATTAAATATTTCTAAGTATCTTTCTCTTATTCATTGCCAACTTTTTTGAATGAGCCATTTTCTCTGCCTCCACTTCAATGCTAACCCTCTCCTCTCTACCCACCACCATCTGCCTCCCACCCCCATTATTCTGCTGAGACTTTTTCAGAGGTTTCTGATAGGGCTCTTAGTCTACAAGATGGATGGTATGTTTTGTGCCCTTCTTTGGAAAACATACCTCCTTCCTTTCCTGATGTTTGGGACCTACTGTCACCTCTTAATTTCTTCCTGACAGCTAACCCCCGCTCCCCTTTTTGGTGTCTTTTTTATTTTATTTTTTATTTTTTTAATTAAGTCTTTATTGTTCAGATTATTACAGTTGTTCCTCTTTTTTCTTCCCATAGCTTCCCTCCACCCGGGTCCCACCCCACCCTCTGCCCTTACCCCCCGCCACTGTCCTCATCCATAGATGTATGATTTTTGTCCAGTCTCTTCCCGCACTCTCCACACCCCTTCCCCCTGAGAATTGTCAGTCCGTTCCCTTTGTATGCCCCTGATTCTATTATATTCACCAGTTTATTCTGTTCATCAGATTACTTATTCACTTGATTTTTAGATTCACTTATTGATAGATTTGTATTTGTTGTTCATAATTTTTATCTTTACCTTTTTCTTCTTCTTCCTCTTCTTAAAGGATACCTTTCAGCTTTTCATATAATACTGGTTTGGTGGTGATGAACTCCTTTAGCTTTTCCTTATCTGTGAAGCTCTTTATCTGACCTTCACTTCTGAATGATAGCTTTGCTGGATAAAGTAATCTTGGTTGTAGGT
>NW_006290460.1:328511-330386 GCF_000327345.1 Myotis davidii
TCAAGACTTGCTTCAGTGGGGCTTTGGTGCTCACTGAGTCTGCCCCCTGAGTGTGTCCCTTATGGATCTGAGGAGTTGTAACCTGGATGGTCCACTCTGACCATTGGGTATACTGGTTTTTGGATCTCTAAGGAGGTGCTAATTTAGCCTCTGCCTGAGGCTACCCAGGAGGAGCTATGGAGAGATCTGCAGATTCCTCTTCTTTGTTTGGAGTTTGGAGGTGCCCAGATAAGGCCCAGCTGTGAAGCAGTGCAAGCTGTTGTGGGGCCTTGGGCCTTCTTTTGGATGTTCTGGGCCTCTCTGACCCAGCTGCAGTTAGTTAGGTAATTTTAGATTGCAAAGGGCCAGGGCATTCATATGCAAAGCCTCTGCCACAGCTTGGGTGGGGCAGGGTCTCAGGGAATCAACAGGGTGGAGCAAACAGCTATGGCTGATCCTCAGCCCTGCCCTAAGAGACTCTGGGTCTCACTGTTCCGTGGTTAATCGCTGCAAACACCTATGAGAGAAAGCCGCCCTCAAGTTCTGCCCGCTGTCAGACAGTCCAGTTTCTCCCCGTATGAGTCTGGGTCCCCAGAGACTGGCGTTCAGAGCTGTCGGCAGCTTGTGTCTCCCTCCCAATTGAAAAAGACAACCGTGTCCTCAGTTGCCAGCGCTTTCCATGTGTGCCTCTTACCTCTGCACCTCGTCTGAGTGTCAGTGTGCTTTTCTCTTTCCTTCTAGTTGTAGAATTTCCACTCGGCCAGCCTTCCTGTGGTTCTGGATGATGTCCGTTTTGTCTTTTAGTTGTATTTTTGGAGTGGTTCTGTGAGGCAGCAATTTCCGGTGTTTACCTGTGCCGCCATCTTGGTTTTCTCCGCCTCGTTTGGTGTCTTTTACTGGAAGGTTTGTTTTGTTTTTTAAAGGAAATATAAGATGGCAGATAAAGATATAATCTACCCTTCTTAGTCTTTCCCTCTCCTCTCTATTCTCATATTCTGAAGTTGTATTATCATTAATGTACTTTTCTATATCATATAGTTTTACTCTCCTAAAAACCCTCTGTGTTCCACCTACTCATCCCCCCAACCCCTGACAACCACTGATCTTTTCATTGTTTCCAATGTTTTGCTTTTCAAGAAATCATATAGTATGCTGCCTTTTCAGATGGCTTCTTTCACTTAGTAAAATGTATTTAAGTTTTCTCCAGGTCTTTTCAAGTTTTGATAGCTCATTATGTTTTAGTACTGATTAATCCATTTTCTGGGTGTACCACTGTTTTTTGTTTTATTTTTTTTTATTTATTATTTGTTCTTTCTCAAGATCGCTGTAGCTATTCAGGGTCTTTTTTTATTCCAGATGAATTTTTGGAGAGTTCATTCTAGGTCTGTGAAATATGCCATTGGTATTTTAATGGGAAGTGCATTGAATTTATAGATCGCTTTGGGTAGTATTGACATTTTGATGATGTTGATTCTACCAATCCAAGAACATGGTATGTTCTTCCATCTGTTTATGTCTTCCTCTATCTCTTTTTTCAGTGTTTTGTAGTTTTCAGCATATAAGTCTTTTACCTCCTTAGTTAAGTTTATTCCTAGGTATTTTAATTTTTTTGGCGCAATGGTAAATGGGATTGCTTCTGTAGTTTCACTTTCTGTAAGTTCACTATTGGTGTAAAGAAATGCCATGGATTTCTTAGCATTAATTTTGTATCCTGCTACATTGCCGAATTCTTTTATTAAGTCTAATAATTTTTTGATGGAGTCTTTAGGGTTTTTTAAGTATAATATCATCTCATCTGCAAATAAGGACAGTTTTACTTCTTCTTTTCCAATTTGGATGCCTTTTATGTCTTCTTCTTGTCTGATTGCAATGGCTAATACATCCAGTACAATGTCG
>NW_006290460.1:331539-358828 GCF_000327345.1 Myotis davidii
ATGGTGTTTATTATTGCAGCTATATCACTCTTAATTTCTTCTTGGTTCTTACATAATTTATCGATTTTTTCATCTGTTTCTTTCTGATTCTTACATATATTGTTGATTTTTTTCCTCCATCCAGTTTATGCATTCTAGGACCCTTAATCTGAATTCTTTTTCTGTCATGCTGCATGCCTCTGTTTCACTTAGTTGCTTTTCTGGTGAGTCCTTTTCTTTCCTTTGGGGGTTTCTTTCTCTACCCATGTTTGATCTAGATGTTGAGTCATTCAGGGGCTGCTCCTTGGGTGGCAGTGGCTCCTCGGGCGGTGGTTGCTCCTTGGGTGGTTGTGATAGCAGCTGCTCCTCAGCTGACAGCAGCTCCTCTGGTGGGTGCTGTTCACAGCTGTGGTGGCTCCTCTGGTTGGTGGGGGGAGGCTTCACACACAGCTGCTGTTCCTCAGACACAGGGTGCGCGGATCACGAGGCTGCCATTCCTTGGATGGGGGCAGGCTACACACACAGCTGCTACTCCTTGAACTGGGGCAGACTGCTCACGTGGCTGCTGATCCTTGAATGGGGGCTGGCTGCACGTTGCTGCTGTTCCTCTGATGTGGTAGGCTGCTCGTGGGGCTATTGCTCGTAGGACCAGCTTCTGCTCATTGGACAGGTGCAGGCTGTTGTGGCTCTGCTCCTCGGACTGGTGCGTGCTGCACAGGGCTGCCGCTTCTCGGATGTGGGCAGTCTGCTCGTGTGGCTGCTCCTCCTCGGACCAGGGTGGGCTGCTGCTGCTCCTTTAATGGGTCTGGGCCGTTCGCAGAACTGCTACTGCTTGGATGGGGGCGGGCTGCTCACACAGCTGCTGTTCCTCGGATTGGGCAGGCTGCTCATGCAGCTGCTGCTGCTTGGGCGAGGGCAAGATGCTTGTGCAGCTGCTGCTCCTCGGACTAGTGCAGGGTGCAGGCTGTGTGCAGCTGCTGGTCCTCGGATGGGGGCGGGCTGCGCAGGGCTGCCACTCCTTAGACGTAGAAAGACTGCTTGTGCGGCTGCTGCTCCTCAGACAGGTCGGACTTCCCAAGTGGTTGCTGCTCTTCAGATGGGGAAGCGGGCCGCTCACACAGCTGCTGCTCCTTGGACAGGGGTAGGCCACATGAGGCTGCTTCTCTTAGGCTCGAGGCAGACTGCTCAGGGGGCTGATGCTCCCTGGACAAGAGCGCGCTGCTCACGTGTCTGCTGCTCACGTGGTTGAAAAAGTAATGTGAAAAGAAGTAGGAAAGAAAGGAACAAACAAAAAAAAGGAGAACAAAGAAAGAAGCAAAAAAAGAGCAACAAACAGAAGAAAGGAAAACAAAGAAAGAAGCAAAAAAAAAAGCAACAAACAAAAAAAGGGAAAACAAAGAAAAAAGCAAAAACAAGCTAACAAAATAATAATAAAAAATAAAAATGAAAAATTGAAATGTCATTCCTTTGGCTGGCTTAAGATCCTATTTTTATTTATTTTTTATCCATTCACCTACTTAAGGACATCTTGGTTGCTTCTAAGTTTTGGCAATTATGAATAAAGCTGTTTTAAACATATATTGCATATTTTTGTGTGTATACAACTTTTCTACTCCTTAATACAGACTTTTAAGAGACATTTTTGTTTATTTTACATTTCTTTAGTGATTTCATCTATTCCCATAGCAGCAGCTGCCAGTTACAGACCAATGAACTTCCTAACTCCATTAGTTTTAGAAAACTATTTGGGGATAATTTGAAAAAGCTCCATGTGTATTTCTTGTAATAATTGAACTTGTCCAAAAGGAAAATTATTTTATTCCTGGAAACTTTCACTTCTCCCACTCCTTTCCTCCTATTGCCATTAAGAACTCTACCACTCTCGCCAAGGATAGACAACTTGGAGTCAATTTGTAAAATTATTTCTATCTTTTTTCTCATCTCTAGTTATTTATTGAATCCTTCTGATTCTGTACACAAATTCTCTCTCAATTTTTTTTTCTCTTTTCCATGTTCACTACTATTGGCTTAGACCAGGCCTCATCATTCTTATCTGAACTAACAAAATTTCTTTCCAAATATTTTCTGTTCATCTAATTTGTCCCCATCATTTATTTATCTTTTTAAAAAATATATTTTATTGATTTTTTACAGAGAGGAAGGGAGAGGGATAGAGATTTAGAAACATCGATGAGAGAAAAACATCGATCAGCTGCCTCCTGCACACTCCCTACTGGGGATGTGCCCGCAACCAAGGTACATGCCCTTGACTGGAATTGAACCTGGGACCCTTGAGTTCGTAGGCTAACGCTCTATCGACTGAGCCAAACGGGTTAGGGCTTATTTATTATTTATCATGCTGCCAGAGTTACCTTTCTAAAATAGAGGCTGGTAAATTTTTCTGTAAAGGGATAGATGGCAAATATTTTAGACGTTGCTGGTCATATGGTTTCTGTGGCAACACTTCAACCCTACCATTGTGGCATGGTAGTATCCATACAAAACCAGTCAACAGACCCAAGAGTTCTAGGTTGCTGACCTATAACACAACTTAGTTCAGGTATCTCCTCACCAAAGCCTTTCCATTTTCTCTAGAACATAATGTTCACCATCCTTCTAAATTTGGCATCCTCCCTAATTTAACACTTAAGTTTAATTGCCTCAGTCTCTGAAGTTCTTATCTGTATTCTGTTGTGTTCATGATATCTCCTCATTTGATGCAAATTGGAAGATGGTTCAGTGGCAGGTAGATTTGGGAATTTTTCCTGGGAAGATGAGGCCACTTCCAACTGATAGGCCTATATTCTCAATAAACTGTGCTCAAGGATACCTGCTGAGAGATAAGGTAGAAGCGATGGGTAGAGGATGAAGAGAGAGATCAATATGATCATTCTGGGGAGCAGAAAAACAAACTTAGAGAAATGTAACAAGATTTCTGGGCCATATCAGGTTTCAAACTGTGACCTGAAATTATGAATTTAAAGTTAAATTCATCACCTGATTATGTTATTTCTGTGATTACTAACACTTACCTGTTTAGGTGAAAACAAGGAGAAAGTCTGAAGCAAGGTGAGATTATACATGGATTGGGGTTTTGTAAAGTGAGCTAAATTGAGGGAAAGGAGGAACGAGGAGTTGGAAGTATTTGCGAAAGCATATTGGTGATAATGGAATTGCTGAACAAGATGGGGAATAATGACAGGAGGAGACTGCTGGATCATAAAGTGGTGGGATGAAGGGATCAAATGTTCCCACATTGTTGAAGAATTATATAGTTTTATGGAATTACAGTGCGGCCTTAACTTACGAGTGTCCCGACTAACGAGTTTTTTGAGATACCAGCTGTCTCTCAGCCGATTTTTTGCGTTGAGTTGATAGAGTAATTTGAGTTAACGAGCTCCTTAACGAGCTCAGTCTTGGAACGAATTAAGCTCGTAAATCAAGGCTCCACTGTACTTCTATCAATGAACTGAATGCATAGGAGGTTATAGAAGAAAACAAAGACTTTTCTATCTGAAATTTGAAAAGGTTTGTAATTTTGTAACAGATACAACGGTCTAGGATATGACCATAAAATGAGTGGTTGACAAGTTGAAAAAGGAAAATGTCAATGGAATATGGAAATCAAGAAACTGAAGCTGGGGATTTTTGATGGTCACCCACTTAGGTATTGAAATCACCAAGGATAAATGAAGGGAATGGAAGACTTTGCTAGGAACAGAAGACTGGTGAATGAGGAGTTGTGACTAGAAGTAGGAAACAGTGGTATATCCAGATGACATCAGCATTAAAAGAGCAGTGATTGTTGCTGGAGGGAAGGGGTGAGATAATTTGCAAGTAGCAATGAGAGTAGCAAGAGATGCACCTACCTCAACTGGCCCTGACATTCAGCATTCACTCAGGGCTCAGGTAGGTTTCAAGGAAGTGAAGGGAATATTTGGAGTAAAGGGAACTGCTGATCACAGATTGGGGTCACAAGAGACACTGGAAGGGTTTGTTTCAGAAGGGAAGAAAAGAGAGAAGATAAACAGCATGTGGGTTAAGAGTTTGTGAGAAAATAGTGTAGAAAGGCTGATACTGCAGATTAGTGAGGTACATGGGGATGTGAGGTATAATGTGATTGGTCCCAAGAGGCTCAGTACTCTTGATGGTGTGTTAGTCTCAGATATTAAGTTAAGATTTGACCTTGGAATTAATAGTTATTTTCTTAGCAGCATAGTGTTTTAGAATCATCTTCCACAATTAGCTTCATTACCTTGGATAAGGTGCTAAACCTATCAAAACCTTAATTTCTTTATCTGCAAAGAGGAATTGGTCTAAATCATCTCTTGAATTTCTTCAGACATGAGTCTCTGTGGTAAAAACTGGGGTCATGGCACTGGTAAGTTTGCAGTATTAGAAATAAATATTCATCTTGCAAATCAAATGATGTGTTAGGAGCTAAGAGGAACAATGAGAAATATATGCAAGTTTATACATCTGCTACATTTGGCTTCAAAGAATGTTAATGATCTCAACAAAACAGATAAGTGACAGAACAATTCAGCATATTTTATAGACATTTGGTTATGCCTTCCTGCTAAAGCAAATACACTTTGTAACTCATAAATATGAATTAGTAAGATTTATGGTTACTCAAATGTTAATTAGTAAAGTTGAAACTGAATTTCCAACTCTTATCTCTTACCCTCCTTCCACTCTTTTGTTTTCCCCCCATCCAAAATGTATTATTCGTTAACTGTATTCTTGTTATTATAAAACTAGAGGCTTGGTGCACAAAATTGGTGCACTTGGAGGGGTGGGGGGGGG
The DNA here is from genome assembly GCF_000327345.1 of Myotis davidii. NCBI lineage: Eukaryota > Metazoa > Chordata > Mammalia > Chiroptera > Vespertilionidae > Myotis > Myotis davidii. The sequence continues at coordinate 336,328 of NW_006290460.1, forward strand.
GAGGAGGGTTTTCCCTCAGCCCAGCCTATGCCCTCTCACAGTCCAGGAGCCCTCAGGGGATGTCTGACTGATGGCCTGCCCTGGCTGGTTTGCCTTACTGGATAGAGTGTCAGCCTATGGACTGAAGGGTCCCAGGTTTGATTCTGGCCAAGGGCCCATGCCTGGATTGCAGGCTTGTTCTCCAGTAGGGGACGTGCAGGAGGCAGCCAATCAGTGATTCTCTCATCATTGATGTTTCTATCTCCCTCTCCCTTGCTCTCTAAAATCTATTTATCTATCTATCATCTATTTATTTTAAGTCTGTGGTACATTTGTACCATAGAATACTATGTAGCAGTAAAACAGAAGGATCTCTTACCCTTTGAGACAGCATGGAGTGACCTGGAGAGTATTATGCTAAGTAAAGTAAGTCAGTCAGAGGAAGACAAGTATATGATCTCACTCATATGTGGAATCTAATGAACAAAATAAACTGATGAACAAAATAGATCCAGAGACACAGAAGCATAGAACTGACTATAGAATCTCAGAGGGAAGATGGGGGTGGGGGAAGGTAGGTGGGTGAGAAGCGATTAAGCAAAGAACTTGTATGCACATATGCATAACCCATTGGATACAGACAATAGTGTGGTGAAGGCCTGGGGCTGGCTAGAAGGGGTGAATGGGGGAACAAAGGGGACATATAATACTTTCAAAATAAAGATTTAAAAAATTAATTAAATACACAAAACGTTTTCTTTCAGAATTATTAAAATTCCTCTAAATCCCCCAGGGCCATAACTGACGTGCAAGGATATAACAAGGATTGCCATATGGCTTGAGGAATAAGAAAACCATTGGAAAGACAATACGGTCTCCTTTGGAAAGGTGACTATTACAAAATTTTTCTATTTAAGAAAACAAGATATTTGGTACTTAAAGTCTTTAAATGTGGTTTCTAAGCTAAAAAGGTAGCACCTTCATTCAGTATGTGGATGAAAAAAGATCATATGGTAACCTGACAAACTCAGGAGAGGCCTTCTGGTGATCTTACAAAACTCAGAGACCTAAAACAAACACAAAGGATGGTCGAAATTAAAACTTTTTAACTAAAAGCAGTTCATGGCAGATAGTTATGTCCTAGGCTGGAATCTTCCCTGCAAAAGTCAATCTTTAACTAAACTTATCTATTGTCTTTTGCATTTTTTAAAAAATAACATTCCTTTGGAATGTCAGGGTAACTCCCCTTTTCCAGACTTCTCAAAGGCACAACCAATGCACCAAGGCAGAGACCATAAATCCTCTCATTGTTATTGTTATCATATTAATTGTTGACTACTAAGTATCCTGTACCCACCTATTGTAAAGATGTACATGCCTATCATTTTACTTTTCATCCAATCCCAGAGGTCACACACACGCACACACGCACACACACTGACTTTGCTTTCTCCTGTCTCCTGATCTATCAGCAACAGAGTTCATTTAACCCACTTGCTTCTTTTTTGATAGCAACAAGAGAATCCATCATGAAGATAGTATAAAAAAAAGAGACAAAACTGCCATTCTCTGGAGCATTATCTCAATCCCTTAAGATTTTTATTCCCAGAAATTGTGACAGTTTGGCTCAAATAAACTCACAAAAATTCTCTATAGGTTTGAATGTTTCTTATGTTGACAAATAATTCCATTGAGATGGGAAAACAAGTTATTAGGCAATTTTTGAAGAAGTTTTAATGTGTATTGTTAAAAGTTAAACTGAGGTATATTAAAAATTTCAAGAAGTTATTTGAGCAAAAATCGATTTGATCAGTCAACGGCCAATCTAGTACATAGAATGGAGCTCTGAGGACCTGTATTAAATGAACGGCTTTTATAGGCAGAAGGGAGTGGGAACAAAGAAGTTATCCTGGGGGCAGGGGTAGAGTTGGTTATTGCAAGGTCACTTTCCTTTAGGGGATGGCAGGTGTCTATCAGGCAGATTATCCAATAGTGCTGGTAAGGCAATTCCTGATTGACTGGTTTGGGATTCCATTTCTGGAAGATTAAACTAAATTGAGCCTCGGTTTGGTGGCATTGGGCCTTAGCATAAATGACTCCATTGGGGGCCTGTTGTCTTTTTTGTTGTTGTTGTTTTTTAACAGTATGTATTTATATTTACAGTAATAGTTGAATTTATATTTAAAGAAATATAAGCATATTTGAAGTAATGTATTTATAATCAGTTTCTTTCACAATGTATTTATATCTTTCTTCAAAAATGATTTATAACTACTTACAATGAATGATACATAAAATATGATTAGATAGGATATATTAGATCTGAGGTAAAAGAAGAGAGAATAACAAGGATGAGGCTCAAAGCAGGTACGTATTCAAATATATGTGCTTCTATGCTGGCCTTTGTCATATCTACTCCACTTGAAATGAATTAGAAAAATATTTGCAGTGGGCTTAAGTTCTCCCCAATACATATTATTGTGTCTACTCTAGCACACAGATGAACATAGAATAGAATCCAGGGCAACAATTGGTTTAGCTTGAAAATAATTTAAAGCAATTATAACCAGATGCTTGCTTCAGATAACCACAAAAACACAACTTAAAAAGCAAACAAACAAGCAAACACCTCCTTTTAGGACCCATAAAATACCTGACTTTTGGGAGAGCTACTTCCTCATACATCTAACAAACTCCTGTTTGTTCGATGTTCATCAAGATAACTGACTGAGACAACATGTATTGGCTTGTTTATAAACTAGTTAAAAGTTCTGGGATATCATCCAAAGTAACTATTTTCACATTTAAAAGTTGTTCTGTAACTCTTTTTTTCTGACGATAATGAGCTGCCAGAGCCTGCTGTTGCTCAGGCTGCTCACGATTTGAGATAATAATAAATCCACATCATTAGTTTATGAAACATTGTTTATCTTTCTGTTCTCTATGGGAATGGTGTAACCAGACAAATAATAGATCCGTGTTGCCTGTCACTACCTGAGCCAATTAAGCAGAGACGGGGCTCAATCATTATGAGTGTTTATTCCGATACTGCCAGCATTATGGGGAGAGTAGCAGGTCATCCACAAAAATTTACTCTGCACCCCACCATAAGCCAGCTGCTTATATTGGTAGAAGTACAAAGGATTACATGGGGAAATAGCCAAAGGGTATGCCAAATGGACAATTAACGGAAGCAGGCTGGAGATTTGCAAAGGCCTGTAGGTATGCAAAAGGACTGGGGATCTTAAAAGGACTTAGTGATGATGGAAGGGCTGGAGATTTTTGAAGGGCCGGTGATTCTGGTTTCTGCAGCAAAATTGTTCATCTTTCCATGATAACAGGCAGCTCCAAATGGGGAGGATGACTGCATTTCCAGGTGAGCTCCAAGGTCCTGAGTGCAGCCATCAGCAAGGCCTTCTTTAATCAGATCAAACCATCATAGTTAACAGAGCATGATTAATATTTCTTAAAATTCTAGCTGGTTCCCCAACATTCTACTTTTCTGTTCTCTATGGGAATGGTACTGTGTCCAATTAATCTGCAAGTGGTATCTGATAATTGAGAATCAAGTTATGCTGGAAGTGATACTTTTGCTTTATCCTTGTGGAAAATTTTAGTTCTTCTTGTTCCCATTGTTTTTTTACTTCAAAATAAGATATGTGCAGTGTGCATAGAAATTTGTTCATAGCTTTTTTTTAAACTGTAGTCCGGCCCTCCAACCGTCTGAGGGACAGTGAACTGGCCCCCTGTTTAAAAAATTTGAGGACCCCTGATCTAGATTGAGCCTACATTTCCCTTTTACACCAAGTCAAGAAGCTTAGTGTTAGCTCTTCTCCCCGCCCCCACCCCCATTCACTCATTCCTGACCTGCCTACCTCACACACACAATTGTCATTCTAATGCTAGAACTTTACTTTTTCTCCAGGCTATGCTATTGTAATAACAAAAGCTCCAGCTAAACCACTTAACCTTTCCTTAGCTGAAAATACCCCATAGTGTTGTGATTAAATGAGTTAACCGCATAAATACATATACTAGAGGGAAGGGAAAAAATTTTTTTTTTCTTCTACCCTCCTAGGATCTCTGGCTGGGGCCTTAGACTTGATGGAGAAAAGGCACGTAATAGGAATAGGACCACAGTTGTTTATGATTCTTCACCTTATTAACTATGGACAAGAGGTTTTCTTAGAGACAATGGGAAACTTGAGGATGTATTGCAAGGAGAAAAACAGGGCTGTAAAAAAAAAAAAGAGAGATGTCTCAGAGCCCAGATGGGTCCATTACTCAGAAAAAAAAAATACATTTTGAGAACAGACAAAGGACAGGACATGCTTTGATTTGGTTGATGTGCCCAGACCCTGACCCCCTCCAGGTGTTTGCCTCAGGAATATTGACCATTCTCCAGTCCTAATGAAGTATGGTAGCAATCATTTCAGATTGAAACTGTAGTTTAACTCTAACCCTGTTGTTTGGCTTAACAATAGAAAGGTTACTTTGATTTTCTAAATTGTATAAGTCATCCCATTTGATTGAATGCTTTATTGATTGAATGACTCTCCCATTGATTGTGATCTTATTGAAACTAGACCACCAACTTACACCATACACAAGAATAAGCTCAAAATGGATAAAAGACCAAAATGTAAGATGTGAAACCATACAAATCCTAGAATAAACCATGGTTGGAAAATTCTCAGACATCTCTAATAACAATATGTTTACCAATTCATCTCCTAGCACAATGGAAACTAAGGAGAAAGTAAACAAATAGGCCTACATTTAAATGAAAAGCTTCTATACAACAAGAGAATCCATCAACATAATAAGAGAGCCCACTGTATGGAAGAACGTACTTGCCAATGACACATCCTCTAGCAGCGGTTCTCAACCTGTGGGTTGTGACCATCGGAAAACACATATAGCATATCAGATATTTACATTACTATTCATAACAGTAGCAAAATTACAGTTATGAAGGAGCAATGAAAATAATTTTATGGTTGGGGATCACCACAACATGAGGAACTGTATTAAAGGGATCAATACAACAAAGAGGCTCTAACTCTGGCAAACATATATGCACCCAATATAGGAGCATCTAAGTATACAAAAAAAAATTATGGAGGATATCAAGGGGGTTATTGATAGCAATACAATCATAGTAGGGGACTTTAATACCCCACTGACATCACTGGATAAATCTTCTAGACAAAAATCAACAAGGAAACGGCAATCCTAAATGATACCATAGAACAGATGGAACTAATTGACATCTTTAGAACATTTCACCCCAAAGCTATGGAATATCCATTCCTCATGTGGACATGGGATATTTTAAAAGATAGACCACATGTTAGAACACAAGCTAAATCTCTACAAATTCAAGAAGATTGAAATCATATCAAGCATTTTCTCAGACCACAATGGCATGAAATTAGAAATCAGCTATAATTGAAATGCTCAAAAACAATCAAATTCATGGAGTCTAAATAGCATGCTATTAAACAATGAATGGTTACCAAAGATCAAAGAAGAAATAAAAATCATCCTGGAAACAAATGACAATGAACACACAACAATCCAAATTCGATGGACACAGTGAAAGTAACCCTGAGAAAACAGTTCATAGCATTACAGGCCTACCTCATAAAACAAGAAAAACTGGTAATAAGTTGTCTAACACTACAACTTAAAATAATAGAAAAAAGAACAACAACAACAAAAAGCCCAGAATAGTAGATGGAAGGAAATAACAAAGATCAGAGTAGAAATAAATGACAGAGACACAAACAAACAAACAAACAAAAAACCAATACATAAGATCAATAAAACCAAAAGCTGGCTCTTCAAAAGGATAAATAAGATTAATGAATCTCTAGTCAAACTCACCAGGAAACAGAGAGGAATCAAACAAAACCAGAAACGAAAGAGGTGAAGTAACAACTGACCCCACAGCAATACAAAGGGTCATAAAATAAAATACTATAACTTTATTTCAAGAAATGGGACAGCCTGGATGAAATGGACATATTCCTAGAAAAATACAACCTTCCAAAACTCAATCTGGAAACCTTTATAACAGCGGTTCTCAACCTGTGGGTCGCGACCCCTTTAGCAGTTGAGCGACCCGTTCACAGGGGTCGCCTAAGACCATCCTGCATATCAGATATTTACATTATGATTCATAACAGTAGCAACATTACAGTTATGAAGTAGCAATGAAAATAATTTTATGGTTGGGTCACAACATGAAGAGCTGTATTTAAAGGGCCAGAAGGTTGAGAACCATTGCTTTGTAGGCTGATAACTAATGAAATTGAAGCTGTAATAAAAAACCTCCCAGCAAACAAAAGTTCTGGTCCAGATGGATACACAAGGGAATTTCACCAATATTAAAAGAAGAACTAACACTTATCCTCCTCAATCTATTCAAAAAATTTTAAGAGGAAGGGACAGTTCCAAACTCTTACTATGAGGCCAGAATTACCCTAATTTCAAAACCAGATAAAGACACGTCAAAGAAAGAGAACTATAGATGATCATAGACTCGAAATCCTCAACAAAATTTAGCAAACCAGGTCCAGAAATATATTAAAAAGATAATACATCATGACAAAGTGGATTTATTTCAGGGATGCAAGGCTGGTACAATATTTGAAAATCAATAAATGTGATTCAGCACATAAACAGATTGCAAGACAAAAATCACATGATCGTATAAATTGATTCAGAACAAGCATGTGACAAAATGTAACACCCTTTTCAATAACAACTCAGCAAAGTAGCAATAGAGGGATCATACCTCAACATAATAAAGGCCATATATGACAAACCTACAGCCAACATCATACTCATTGGGCAAAAACTAAAACTATTTCCCTTAAGAACAAGAACAAGACAAGGATGCCCTCTTTCACCACCCTTGTTCAACAAATACTGGAAATCCTGGCCATAGAGATCAGACAAGAAAAATAAAATACATCAAAATTGGAAAGGTATCAATAAAACTTTCATTATTCAAAGATGAGATGATACTGTACATAGGAAACCCTAATGACTCCATCAAAAAACTAGAATTAATAAATGAATTCAGAAATGTAACAAGATACAAAATTAACACCCCAAAATCAATAGCATTTTTATACACCAATAATTAACTCTCAGAGAAGTTAAAAAAAAGTCTCACCATTGCAACAAAAAAATTCAAATACTTAGGAATAAACTTAACCAAGTAGGTAAAATACCTGTCCTCAAAAAACTACAGGATGTTGACAAAGAGATATAGGAAGATATAAATAAGTGGAAAAATACATCATGTTCATGGATTGGTAGAATCAACATAATTAAAATGTCCATATTACCCAAGGCAATCTACAAATTCAGTGCAATCCACATAAAAATACCAACGGCATATTTCACAGACCTACAACTAACACTCCAAAAATTTATATGAACCAAAAAAGACCCCCAAAAAGCTGCAGCAATCTTGAGAAAGAAGAATAAAGTTGGAAGAATCACAATACCAGATATCAAGTTATATTACAAAGACACTGTGCTCAACACATAAGAACAGGCATGTATATCAATGGAACAGAACAGAGAACCCAAAAATCGACCCAAGCCACTATGCTTAATTAACATATGACAAAGGAGGCAAAAGCATACATTGGAGCAGAGAGTCTCATCAATAAATGGTGTTGGGTAAATTGGACAGTACTTGCAAAAAAAAAAAAAAACCACCAAAAAACAACAAGCTAAGCCACCAGTCTACACAAGAATAAACTCAAAATGGATAAAAGACTTAAATGTAACACATGACACCATAGGCACCAAAATCTCATACATCTATTTTAGCAATATGTTTACTGATACATGTCATAGGACAATGGAAATTAAGGAAAAAATAAACAAATGAGACTACATTAAGATGAAAAGCTTCTTAACTACAAAAGTGACCAACAAAATAGCAAGAGAGCCCCCTACATGGTAGGACATATTTGCCAATGATACATCTGATAAGAGGTTAATCTCCAAAATATATAGGGAACTCCTACAACTTAACAAAAGGAACACAATCCAATTAAAAAATGGGCAAAGACCTAAATAGATACTTCTCCAAAGTGGACATATAAAAAGCCAAAAGGCATATGAAAAAATGCTCAAAGTCACTAATGATCTGAGAGATGCAAACCAAGACAACAATGAGGTACTACCTCACACCTGTCGGAATGGCTGTCATTAACAAATCAACAAGTGCCAAGTGTTGATGAGGAAAGTGAACCCTAGTATACTGCTAGTGGGAATACAGACATTGCAGCCTCTGTGGAAAACAGTATGGAGTTTCCTCAGAAAATTAAAAATGGAACTCCCATTTGACCCAGTGATCCCACTTATAGGAATATATCCTAAGAAGCCTGAAACACTCATCAGAAAGAATATATGCACCCCTATGTTCACAGCAGCACAATTTATAATAGCTAAGATTTGGAAACAGCCTAAGTGCCCATCACTAAATGAGTGGATAAAAAGCTGTGGTACATTTACACAATGGAATCTTACACAGTGATAAAAGAGGAAGAACTCTTACATTTGCAACAGCATGGATGGACCTGGAGAGCATTATTTTGAGTGAAATAAGCCAGTCAGAGAAAGATAAGTATCACATGATCTCACTCGTGGAATTTAATGAATCAAATAAACTGATAATCAAAAAGAAACCCAGAGATATAGAAGCATGAACAGTCTGTTGAACCTCAGAGGAAGGCAAGGGAGGGTGGATGGGAAGAGATCAACCAATGAACTTGTATGCATATATGCATAATTTTTGGACAAAGACAATGGGGTGGTGAGGGCCTGATCAGGGGGTTGACGGCTATGGGCTGAAAGAGATTAATGGGGGAAAATGGATTGGTAGAATCAACATCATTATAATGTCCATATTACCCAAAGCAATCTACAAATTCAGTGCAATCCATATAAAAAGACTTTCAACAATAAAGGTTTTAAAAATGTGGGTAGGGGATTTAATGGGCCTTCAGTCATCTCAAGGCTTCACTGAGGGAAGATCTACTTCCAAACACATTTGTGTGGCTGCTAGCTGGAGTCATCAATTACACATGAAGCTCTCCATAGGGCAGCTCACATGCAGCTGGCCACTCTAAGAGCAAGTAAGAAAGAGAACAAGAAATAGTGCTCAAAACAGAATTTATAATCTTGGAAGTCACATGCTATCACTTTTACCTTGTTCTGTTCTGTCCTCTTCTATTCCTTACAGAGATGTCAATACATCTGTGTCCCTCTAAAAGGGATCGGATTACATAAACGCATGAATAAGAGCATCCTGGGATTTTTGGGGCTATGTTAGAAGATGCCTACCACAAAGACACAATACTTTAAGTGCCTGCTTGCTTGGACTCTGTTTACTTCTTTGCTTCTTCCTTTAAACTATGTTTTATAAAAACAAGAGTTGTGTCTGTTTTGTTTAATATTCTAACAAATATGGTATCTAATGTAGTCAGTAAGTCTTTGATAAATGAACAGGTGAAAGAATAAACTTTAATAGTGGTTGTGATCACAATTCTAATACGGGGACACACCTGTCAAATCTTTTATTTAACTCTTTAATTGAGAGAACAAGTTGTCTTCTATATATATAAAAGGCTAATATGCAAAGTGTCCCTCGGCAGTTCAACCGGGAGACCTGGAGTTCGATCGCTTGTTATGACGTGTGCTGACCACCAGGAGGTGGCACAGAATGAAGGAAGGTCCCAGCCAGCAGCCAGAAGGCCCAAATTGGCTTTGATTGCCAGCCAGGACTAGGGACCCTACCGGTGCACAAATTTCAGGCACCAGGCCTCTAGTATATTATAAACCACTCAAATGAAAACTCAAAGTATAGATCTTTATGATCAAATAAGGACTGCTGGCATGATTTTTACAAGTGGGTGCAAAATTGCAAAACTGTCAGTATCCACAGGGCAATAATCAATGGTATTTCACTGGACACAACTTGCATTTCTATAGACAAATTATTTCCATCACTAACAGTTTCCTACAATCATATCTCTATAGTGCTGTAAAATAATGTAGTGAAAGGCAAAGGTAGAAATAATGTGGATTAATGGACTTGATAGTGTACTCACTACATTTCAAAGTCATTCCTAATTTTTTCTTACAAATGAATGGTATAGACTGGGAGAATAGGCAGTCCAGGGAAAGGCCAGCCAAGAAGATAGTCTTGGCTCTTTTCAAATTTATATAAGCAGTTGGGACATTTACTTGGGGACTTAACTGTTTTTGATTATTAGGTAATAGGATTTTCCAAATATGTTAGAGTATCTCAGATGGATCTCAGGACTTTCACAATATGCCTCTATTCCCTTACATACGGTTCTTAACCTTGTGGGATAGAGATTATCTCTGAAAAAGTAAAATCAAACCATTCCAATGCTTCTGGGGGATGATGGTATTGCTGGTAGAAATAGGTATCTTCTACAGGATCACAAGAAAGTGTTTCAGGTACCCATGCATTGGAGGAGGAGGTGTAATGGTAAGACTTACTGGAGCTAGAACAAACACAACTGTCCCCAGGTGCCCAGTGTCTCATCCACGACCACGTGGCTTAGCTCCCTCCTGCTTCGAAAGTCCAGCCTTGTCTTCACCAAGTCCAGAAAAATGGACAGGGTCCAGAAATTCTGTGCCATTTGGCCCAGCATCACCACACCAGGGCACCTGAAGCTTTTGTAGTTCAGTTCAGTCCATACCAAAGCTTAGTCCAGTGCAGTCGCTGCCCCCATCCAGCTATTTTAGTCTCTGTTTCCAGGTGTGATCTGGTCAGCTCTGTGCTTGCTGCATCCAGACCCACATTTGGAGCCTGCCCAAGCTTGTGCCTGGCCCCTACACCTGGAGTTGTGCCAGGCCACACTTGGAGTTGTGCAGCTGCTATGGAGAGAAAACGCGAGCAAATGGGCAAACTAACAGCAAATGTGTGCTACCCAGATGGGCCTTTGTTAAGCTTTAATTATTTTACCTCACTCTTGGGAAGAGGTAAGCTTTCTTTCAAACTAACCAATCTTTCCTGTCTTTTCACAGGCTTGTGTTGGCTCCTCCCCCTATCCAATCTGGTCTTTTCCCCAGGTTTTCCAGGCTAGACTCCGCCCTTTGTGTTACTATTTTGACTCCCCCTGTGCATGCTTCAAAGTAGAAGCACCACCATCACCACCACCATCTTGGTTTCTACTGCACATGCCTTCAGCAGAGGAATTTCTTGAACTTCATTGTTTATTCCTTACCCCCATATTCCCGGCAGGTAGAATAAGTCCCAGGGGAGATTAGAGAGCCAGTTCATTCTCCCTACACAGGGAGGAGGAGGGGACAAGGAGGATGTCCTACTGAGGACTTAGGCCTGCACCCTGCAGGGAGCCTGCATAAGCCGCAGTCTGGACTCCCTCTGTGAGAGGCAAGGCCTCCCCCATCACCCTGCTGTTGCTGCCCAGCCTGCCTCTGTGGGAGGTGACTGGATGGGTCAATCCGGTGATGGTGCCGGTCCCCCCAATCACCTCTCCGCCGCCACCCATCGCTGACCCCCTCATCGCAATTCCCTCCCTCTGCCCGCTGGCATGTGCCTTGGCTGACCTGGTGCCACCTGCTTGCGGGCCCCACTCCCCGCTGACTGGTTGTTCTGCCATTGGGTCAATTTGCATATTATGCTTTTATTATATAGCCTAGCCACTTAATGATTACTTAGCACTAGGATATGGTCACGTTGAAATGTCATGATTCCAACCCTGATACCAGTAGAGGAAGTTTACTTTCTAACATGTATATTTCTGTAACATTTCTTGAGTAGTGAGCAGATATTACTTTTTTAAAATAAAAAAATTACATTTAATTATAAAAAATAGAGGAAAATAGATTTTAAAATAAATAATTAGTTGGCATCACGGACTGAATGTTTGAATTCAAATTCAATGGGAATACAGGCCATTAGACTATAGGTTCCTTAAGGTCAGGAATTATATCCTATTCATTTTTCTAGCCTGAAAACCTAAGAAAGTGCCTGAGCACACCATAGTGCTCAATAAGTGTTTGACCTATTAAAGAGTGAATAAAAAATTAAGTGATAATTTTATGTAAATAAGATATCCCTATGGAGCATCTTCTTACTAGATCATTTGAACTTCCCTATTTAAACTTCCAAATTCCTAATTAATGTTTCTCAATATACTCCCATCATAACTGAATGTGTCTTAACTATTTGTTTGAATCCCATAAAATTCCCTTTTTTTTTTTGTAGAATGGTCATATAATAGCTATTTTATTGGCTTATTCTAAGTAAATCCAGGTCCATGTAAATTATTTGTTATATACAATTGGGTAGAGGTAAAATAAAGCAAAGAAACTAGATGGATGTTCTCAAATGAAATGTTGCCCTGTTTTTATACTACCAGGAAGGAGTTTGATTCAGTGCACATGTGTGTGGAGTACTCAGATGTTAAAGACTTAGGAGGCCTTTGTGGGTGGACTAGCCCTAATCAGATATATATTGTTTCTGTGCCACTTGTGTTAGTGCTGGTCTAAAGATGGGAGTGTGAATCTGGATCAGAGTTATGAAACACATGCGGAATGCTGGAGAGTGCAATCCTCTCTGAAAACTGAAGCAAATAGATGCACAATATTTCATTTGGAGATTTAAAAGGTATTATTTAGCCCCCCTTAGAAAGACACTCCAACCAACTGAATCACACAGACCAGGGCCCTGTTTGATTCTAAAACCTGTGCTGTATCCCCAACATCTTAATGTAATAGTGCACATTGGAGTTCACACAACTCTAATAGAGATCTCAAATCAGTTTAATCATCTTTTTTTCTCACCTGTGTTTTAATTACTATGCTGTTGTCAGACCTTTTCATGGAGAGAACGGAGTTGGGAGATGTCACTAAGGGAACTTATCAAAAAGAGGACTAAATTTATATGTGTTTAAGTATTTATTTTCCTTCTTCAATATCACAGCTTATTTAGATCCAAAAGGCAGCATTAATGAAATAAAATTTTCACTGTGTAAAAATGTTCCCCAAGAAAAAAATGTCCTTGCTCTTGAAAATATTTTTGTTGGAGCAACACAGAAAAGTAGCACAGAGCCTATTTGAACAAATTACTTGAGTCAGCACCTCTATACAGACAGAATCTGAAAGATTTATGAATTTGGGTTCACATTGCTGAAGGAGACCTAACATTTCAGTGTCCCAGCCCAGTTTGGGGGATATTTTAAAGGGCCGTTTATCAGACAGTACTCTTGTCTAACTGTGACTATAGTTTCTTAGTGTTGAAACAATGAACTAACCTTTGCATGGGACACATACATGACCTTTCCCAGGAGTTATTTGGGTGTGAATTTGGTATAATTTCATTGTATGTTACTTCATAGGATTCAGATTAAAAAACAGTAACATTATGTAATATAATGTTTGCTTCTAAATATTTCCTGGAGGGGGTGCATGCAAAAAAATGAAACTAGACCACCAACTTAGACCATATACAAGAATAAACTCAAAATGGTTAAAAGACATATATAAGATGTGAAACCATAAAAGTCCTAGAAGAAACCATAGCCAGCAAAATCTCAGACATCTACTGTAGCAATATGTTTACCGATACATCTCATAGGACAATGGAAACTAAGGAGAAAATAAACAAATGGGACTACATGAAAATAAAAAGCTTCTGCATGGCAAAGGAAACCATCATCAAAATAACAAGAAAGCCCATTGAATGGGAGAACATATTTGCCAAAAATACATCTGGTAAGGGGTTAATCTCCAAAACATAAGGATCTCATACAACTTAACAAAAGGAAGACCAACAATCCAATTAAAAAATGGGCAAAGGGCCTAAATAGACTCTTCTCCAAATAGGAATATATCCTAAGAAACCTGAAACACTCATCAGAAAGAATATATGCACCCCTATGTTCATAGCAGTGCAACTTAATAGTAACTAAGATTTGGAAACAGCCTAAGTGCCCATCAGCAGATGAGTGGATAAAAAAGCTGTAATATATTTACACAATGGAATATAATGGGTGGCAATAGAAAAGAAAGACCTCTTCCCATTTGCAACAGCAAAGCTGGACCTGGAGAGCATTATACAAAGTGAAATGAGCCAGTCAGAGAAAGATAACTATCATATGATATCACTCATATGTGGAATCTAATGAACCCAATAAACTGTTGATCAAAAATAGACCCAGAGACATAGAAGCATGAACAGAAGGTTGAACCTCATCCGGAAGGCTGGGGAAGGTGGGTGGAAAAAGATCAACCAATGAACCTGTATGCATTTACGCATAACCCTTGGACACAGACAATGGGGTGGTGAGGGTTTGTGGGGGATGGGAGCCGGCTGGAAGAGGTTAATGGGGGAAAATAGGGTGATCTATTTTGTAATACTCTCAACAATAAAGATTATAAATACATACATACATACATACATAAATAAATACTTCTTGGAGGGGGCAGAGCAGGAAGAAAATAATAAAGCTGTGGTAGTTAGGGAACAGTTTATGAAAAATGAATTCTTACAGAGATGGATCATACCTGGTTAAAATGTGAGTGGATATGTGTTTATAGCCTAAACTGCAGCAATTTGGAGCCTTTATAAATCTATGGAGATTTGTATGTATGGACACATACACAACATACAATATTCACATATGTTTTTGAGACTATATTAGGCTTATTTTCAGATAATAATAGTTCACAAAAAGCACTGAAGATGAGCTGTAACCATCCTAGTTATTTGAAAGATGTTTTAACCCCTATATTCATCAAAAACTTACAATTCAATATAGTTTTATATTTTCTACTATTCAAGCACAATACAGAAAGACTTTTTATTCCAATGATTGGAATTTGTTGTAAAAAATAAGTTATATTTGTATAATTTGGCATTATTTTGACTCATATTAAGGACTCAACACGGAATTGTTCCATTGAATTATAATCTTGTATCTTGTCACAGTTTTACACAAATGCAACTCTTTCTACTCTAAAGAGATAATACTAAGCCTAAAGTAGTGTGTAGAGTGAACTTTGTGTATTACCTTTGCCAAATATAGGAATGAATTACCTTTGTCAGATATAGGAATTTATTTTAAATAAATTAAATTTGGAAACTTTAAAACATTCAGGTGTTTTTAAATTTGTTTGTTTATTTGTTTTTACCTTCTGGAAAAGGGAAAGGGAAAGTGTTATATATTTTTTAATACATGTTATGTGCTGTCCCAGGCAACTTTCATGCTATCACAGTTGTAGCATTGTTCAATACCAGTAGATGGTGCTAATATCACCTGGCCCCATTAAAACCAGGATGACTTGCTTTACTTACTCATTTCACTGGATCTCAGAGTA
The DNA here is from genome assembly GCF_000327345.1 of Myotis davidii. Taxonomy (NCBI): domain Eukaryota; kingdom Metazoa; phylum Chordata; class Mammalia; order Chiroptera; family Vespertilionidae; genus Myotis; species Myotis davidii. Next base: position 351,715 of record NW_006290460.1, read on the forward strand.
GACTTACAAATAGTAATTAGTTATGTTTTAATTTGAAATGAAAATCCAGCTGAGTGTCTATCTGTAGCTTGAATTTTCTTTGTATAGCCCAGTGGTCGGCAAACCAGCTCATGAGCCACATGCGGCTCTTTGGCCCCTTGAGTGTGGCTCTTCCACAAAATACTGACTTCTGCACACGAGACACAAAATTTCAATCACACTGTACATGCGCGCCATGTACAGTGTATTTTGTGGAAGAGCCACACTCAAGGGGCCAAAGAGCTGCATGTGGCTCGCGAGCTGCAGTTTGCCAACTACTTGTATAGCCCATCAGGCATTTAGCAAAGGCTTGTATTCCTTGCCAGGAGGAACTCAGTACCTCCTTAGGTAGTCATCCCATCTCTGAGCTACTTTGGCTCTAAGTTCTAACATAGAGTAAGCATCTTCTTCCTCTACAACCTATGCACTGGTTCTAAATTTATCCCTGGAGGTCATCAGAAGCAGTCCATTCATTATTCAACAATTATTCACTGAGCATATTCATTTTCTAGGGTTGCTATAATGAAGTTCCACAGCTGGATTGCTTATAACAAAAGATATTTATTCTCTACCAGTTTTGGAGGCTGAAAGTCCAAAACTCAAGGTGTTGGGAGGGCCATTCTCTCTGAAGGCTTGAAGAGAGAAATCTGTTGTATGTGCTTCCTTAACCTCCAGTGTTGCCAGCAATCCTTGCCATTCCTTAGTCTGCATATACATCACTCTATCTCTGCCTCCATTATCACATGGTATTCCCCTTTGTGTGTGTGACTATCTTTTCTCTCTCTCTTTTTAAAAATATTTTTATTGAGTTTATTTCAGACAGGAAGGGAGAGGGAGAGAAACATCAATGATGAGAGAATCATTGATTGGCTGCCTCCCACATTCCCCACACTGGGGATCGAGCCCACAACCCTAGGCATAGGCCCTGACTGGGAATCGAACCCGTGACCTCCAGGTTCATAGGTCAACGCTCAACCACTGAGCCACGCTGGCCAGGCTGTCTTCTCTTTTTATAAGGACACCAATCATATTGAATTATGGATCATCCTAATGATATTATTCTAACTTGATTACATCTATAAAGACCCTATTTTCAGGTATTACTGCATTCAGAGGACTTCTACATATCTTTTGGGTGACACAGTTCAAATAATAACACTGAGCACCAACTCTATTCCAGGGTTTGAATTAGTAATGGAAGAGCAAAAGTGGGGGACATACATATGAAATAACTGCACTTTGAAGTATCTCAGTAAAGTGGAAAAAGAGGTCCATAAAGAATCAGAACATGTTTAAAGAGTAAACATGCTCTGAGAATATAGAGGAAGAAGCTACCCATTCTGATTAGGCAGTTGGACCAAGGCTTTGTGGAGGATGTTACATTGTAGCTGAGTTTTTTTCCTATTAATTTTCTGCTTGATCATAAAAACAAATCTATATTTAGTGTAGGTCATAAAAATGATATATTAAACTTTCACCTAAAGAAGATAACAATAGTTGCTATATTAGAGAGTATTTTTAAATATTTTCTCTATGTATTCATAAAAACTTTCATGGAGAGAGAGCCAAGTTTGATAGAATGTTCTAGAACCATTATTTTTTCATTTGATGGGAACTCAGGCATATTTTTTACTTCATAAGATACCCTTATAAAATTTTTGTAGTTATGTAATAGTTCATTTTGCAGATGGATCACATATTTTTTAAACTATGTTGACAGAAGTGTAAATGTTTTTTATTTATGTTCTTAAAATAATTTTCATCTTCATAAGAAACATTTTCCATGTACTATTATTAGTTCCCATAGACCAACTTCTGTAAGGTAAATGACTGAATAAAATAATTTTAAAGTATTTATATATAAACTAGTGGCTTGGTGCATGGATTTGAGCACATTGAAAGGAAATTAATTAGAAGATTCGTGCAGTAATTACATTACTACAAAAAATTACATGTCAAAATAGTATATATAATACTAGAGGCCTGGTGCACAAAAATTTGTACACTCGGGTCGGGGGGAGGTCCCTCAGCCCGGCCTGCGCCCATTCACAGTCCAGGACCCCTTGGGGGATGTCCACCTGTCGACTTAGGCCCACTCCCCGGGAGATCAGGCCTAAGTTTGCAGTCAGACATCCTTCTGGCAGCCAGGGAGCCCTCAGGGGATGTCCTACTAAAGGCTTAGGCCCCCAAGGGATCGGGTCTAAACTGTTAGTTGGACATTCTTAGTGCTGCCATGGAAGTAGGAGAGGCTCCTGCCACCACCACTGCGCTGACCAGCCATGAGCCAGCTTCTGGCTGAGTGGCACTCTCCATATGGAAGTGCACTGACCACCAGGGCGTGGCTTCTTCATTGAACATCTGCCCCCTGGTGGCCAGTGCACGTTCTTTGGCATCCCTTCTTTAAATTCACTTCTTTAAATTTTTATTTTCAGATAAGTGCTTATAACTGCACTATTATATATTTTCTATTATATCATTTAGAATTAAGATATTTTTAAATTGAACCCTTGTAAATTTTAGCACAATTTAATAAATTATGCTAGAAGCAATTAGGAGATTTTTCATGTAATACAGATACATTGCAATTGATATTTTATTAATTTTTAACTTTTTAATATTTTGATTTGAAATAATCTCATACATGTAAAAAAAACTATAAAATACTACAGCATATTATATGTACCCTTCATCCAATTTCTTAGGTGTTAATAATTTAAACATAACCATTATACAACTAACAAAATTTGGAATATATTTTTCTTATAATCTCTTTAATGTTACTTAATCCATTTACTTTGTTTTTGTTATTCTTCACTCAAGGATATTTTTCCATTGAATTTTAGAGGGAGTGAAGGGAAAGGGAGAGACACATTGATTGGTTGCCTCCTGCACATGGTTTGATAGGGACTTGGGATCAAGCCAGCAACTGAGGTCCATGCCCTTGACTGGAATCGAACCTGGGACCCTTCAGTCCACGGGCTAATGCTCTATCCAGTGAGCAAAAGAGGCTGCAGCTTAATTCATTTACTTTTAATTTATATGTGTCTTTATATTTAAAGTGGGTTTTGTTTTTGATTCACCCTCATAATCTGTCTTGGCTTCTGGGGCTTCTGGGTCCAGCCTGCCTTGTTGCTGGGGACCCGATTGGGTCCTGGGCAGCAAGGCGGGGCCGGCTCCTGGGGCTTCTGGGGCGAGGCCGGGCCTGCCCTGGATGGTGGCACGCTGGCAGCTCGCACTGTCCTGACCTGCCTGCAGTATGCAAATTAGCTGCCATCTTTGTTGGCAGTTAATTTGCATATCGCACTGATTAGCCAATGGGAGGCGTAGCAAAGGTACGGTCAATTATCATGTTTGTCTATTATTAGATAGGATAGTATTTTAAAATTAAAACACGTATGCAACTGGCACTAGCAAGAGTTTTTTTTTGTTTTTTTGTTTTTTTTTTAAAATATATTTTATTGATTTTTTACAGAGAAGAAGGGAGAGAGATAGAAAGTTAGAAACATCGATGAGAGAGAAACATCGATCAGCTGCCTCCTGCACATCTCCTACCGGGGATGTGCCCGCAACTCAGGTACATGCCCTTGACCGGAATCGAACCTGGGACCTTTCAGTCCGCAAGCCGATGCTCTATCCACTGAGCCAAACCGGTTTCGGCAAGAGTTTTATATGTATCATGCATTTGTGAGTCAATGCTTATTTTTAAATTGCCAGTGCGCATCATATGTACTGGCCAGTCAGTTGGTTGGACAGTCGATGAATAAATTATGATGTGGTTCACGTTGAATGTCAATAAAAACAACCAAATTCACAATCAACAATGACAGATCGAAACACGTGTGCAATTGGTGTCAGTGAAAGCTTTGTATGTATTGCACATGCATGAGTCAATGTTTATTTTTAAATTGCCAGTGTGTGCCATATGTGCCGACTGGTTGGTCAGTTGGATGGACAGTCAGTCACTTAGACTTTTATATAGACTAGTGGCCCAGTGCACAGATTTGTGCACATGAAAGGGAATTAATTAGAAGAAAAATTCATGTGGTAATTACGTTACCGCAAAAAATTACATGTCAAAATAGCCAGTGCACTTCATAGGTACCAGCCAGTCAGTTGCTTGTGATTAGCACTAGCAAGAGCTTTATATGTATCACCCATGCACAAGTCAACATTTATTTTTAAATTGCCAGTGCGTGTCATATATGCCAGCCGGTCAGTCGTTTGGATGGATGAATGGCCAGTCACTTAGCCTTTTATATAGATAGGTACTGCCAAATTGCCCTCAAGAAAAGGTGGCTTTAATTTCTACTTTCACCAGCAGAGAACTATTTCTTGCATATTCTTTTAAAACTTGGACATTTACTGGTGAAAATTTATATCTTGATTTAATTTTCATGTCTTTGGTGTTTACTGAGGAAAAAAATTTTTATATTTATTGATCATTTGTATTTCTGCTCTTTTGGATTTTCCAAAAGATAAGCTCCATGAAGGTAAATACCATCCAATCACTCACTTTATTACTATATCCTAGTTCCTAATTCAATAGTGGACAAATGGTAGTTACTCAATAAAAAATGTACTATATTCATTTAGGCATTATTCAATTTATCTTTTTCATGTTTCTTAAATATTTATATTTTTATTATTGAATAGTACATGCTCTATATATTTTAAATATATTTTAATTCCCAGTTTATATTGGGAATATTTTTTTCACATTGTTGTTTGCATTTAATATCCTATATAATAAAAGGCTAATATGCAAATCAACTGAACAGTGGAACAACTGGATGCCTGCGGCCCCTCGTCCTGACCAGCCCTGCCCCGAGCAGGCACCCCTGACCCCAATTGGGGACAAGGCTAGTTGGCAAACTGCCAGTAGCCCCTCACCCTGCCCACGATGGCCCCCATTGGGGCAAGCCAGCTGGACCCCACCAGTGCATGAATTCATGTACCAGGCCTATAGTTGTTTAATATGTTTTTTGTTAATTATTTATTTTGTTTCTATTTATGTCTAGCAAATCAAATAATATTTTCCTTATGTATTATATCTTTGATGTTTGCTGAATAAGACTTTTTCTATTCCAAAAATATATAACTATCCATCAGTAGTTACAGGAAGTAATTCAAGATGTAATAGTCAAACTCAATTTTCTCTCAATTTCTTTTTTTTTTTAAGAATTTTTTTAAAAATACATTTTATTGAGTTTTCACAGAGAGGAAAGGAGAGAGATAGAGAGTCAGAAACATCGATGAGAGAGAAACATCGACTGGCTGACTCCTGCACACTCCCCACTGGGGATGTGCCTGCAACCAAGGTACATGCCCTTGACCGGAATCGAACCTGGGACCTTTCAGTCCGCAGGCCGACGCTCTATCCACTGAGCAAAACCGGTTTCGGCTTCTCTCAATTTCTTATTCAATATTGTTATAGAGTTACTTTCCAAGTGATTTGAAATTCCAAGTTTATTATATAAAAATGATCATGGAAAATTACAACAATAATAATACTAAGGTAGGAATTATTGTGTTAATTATTTAAGATGCATTATGTTACCTAAAAAAATCACATAAACTCTATTATCTTTTAAAATATATATTTTTATTTATTTCAAAGCGGAAGGGAGAGAGAGAGAGAGAAACATCAATGTTGAGACAGAATCATTGATTGGCTGTCTCCTGCACACCCCACACTGGGGATTGAGCCCGCAACCCAGGCATATGTCCCTACTGGGAATCGAACCTCCTGGTTCATTGGTCAACATTCAGCCACTGAGCCACACCAGCTGGGTCCTATTATCTTTATTTTTGCCATCTTCATAAATCATTATTTCTTCTTTATAACTAAGGAAATGGAACCAAGAAAAGTTAATAAAACTCATACATTTGAGTTTGCTTTTGAATAGTGTCTTGTGAATATTGTTGCTTTCATTATTATATATTATATCGCTTTCACATCAGGTAGAAGAATGGACCAGCTTTCTGAATAGAGGTTTCTACTTTGTATATTCTTGTCTTGTCTTCATCCCTCACATTTGTGCTCCCTTCTGTCTCTGTCATTGAAATAGTAGCTTAGAACTGTGAGAAATCCAATCACAGCTATTTTTGAATATTGTTAAACCTCATAACAAAGAGATCCTTGGAGATCTGTCCCTTTTCTGTTTCATAAGGAACATCTTGAATCTTCTCTATTACTTCCTGAGATATCAGCTACCTTTAAAGGAGGAAAGTGACAAGTTGTTTTGGGTGTCTTTTCTGTATCTGGACCCTCTTATACTAAATCTAGCAAACACACATAGATTTTCTAGCATGTATAATGTATTCATCCCTATTTTAAGGTGCTGAACGTAAGTTTTTTCTTATTTGTGTATTCTTTTGGTCATTTCAAAGAGGATGTGGTTCTAGAATAGAGAGCTAGCTGTTTACCTAGAAACACATAATGATCTTCTAAAGAATGAGTAAAATGTCCATGAGGCAGAAAAAAGAAATAAGAGATTCAAGGTGGGAAAATGATATGTGGAAAAAGAAGAAAGAATGCAATTATCTGGAACTGGTGTGGTTCCCATTAGAAAGACATAATGCCGGAAAGGTTGTTTGGAATCAGATTGTGCAAGATTTTGTATGCCGGCTTCATCTTTTCTCACCTCCCACCACACACAATATCTCCCAAAGCACACTAAATGCCAGGAGTATCTTACTACCTGAATGGACACCTTATTAATTACTGTTTGGTGAATAAAGAGATTAATTGCTAGAATTAACAACCAATTTGTATTTGGTAGTGATGCTGCAGACCTCTTGTTCTCTCTCTCCAACAAAATAGCATGTATGTTGATTTTCATCTCTGAAAGAAAGTGATGCTCAAAGATTAAGTTAGGAGATAGCCAAGCTCTCAATCTGGGGCCTGTCAATTAGATATTAACTGCTAAAATTCCAAAATTATTTTTTTTACCTGAATGAAAAAGGATAATTTATTTAGAAACTTTCTTTTTTTTTTAATATATTTTTTATTGATTAAGATATTACATATGTGTCCCTGTCCCCACTTCACTCCCTACCCCGCCCCCGCTCATCCCCTCCCCCCCCCCCCCCCCCC
>NW_006290460.1:360180-364516 GCF_000327345.1 Myotis davidii
ATATAATATTCTCTTTACTCCTAGTTGTAGAATTTCCACTCAGCCAGCCCGCCTGTGTTTCTGGATGTTGTGGGTCCCTGGTTCAAGCTTAATTTGAATTGGTTGTTCAAGGCGGCAATCTCCGGCGTTAACCTATGCCGCCATCTTCGGTTCTCCCTAGAAACTTTCAATATTTTATTCCTCTGCCACATTTCCATTAAACAAAAATAGAAAAAAATCAGAGTAAATGTTTCCTGCTTGTGGTATTTCTTCAGTTAATAAAACTGAAAAGTTAATAAAGCTCATATACATCTAGTCATCCTAAGTATCTTTAATGGTGTTATTGTTAGCTTAGAATGCTATGTAACAACCTTTGCAGATGTACCAGCTTAAATAGGAAAAAAAGAAAAAAAAACAATGGCTAACCGTGATATAAAAAAGGTAGGGTAATAGCCAACACACCCCAGAGAGTTTAAGCAAATTTCCTGAAAGTTAGCCAGTGGAAATTTGGAACATTGCCAAATTGTCTAACTCTACCATTTCAGTACAGGAGTAAAATGTAGCATATTAGATTCCGTTACAGTGATTTTGAACTAAAATACCTGGTTCAAGAAGAATTTGAAATATGGTGATTACCAGAGGGAAAAGGAGCTGAGAGGAGGGTGAGGGTCAATGTTAGGATACTTAGACTTTGGGTGGTGAGCACACAGTGCAATGTACAGGTGATATATTATGGCAGTGTACACTTGAAATTTATATAATGTTATTAAATAATGTCACCCTGATATACTTAATTAAAAATAATTTGAAGTAAAAAAAATATATAGTCCCCTTATGATAAATTAGTAAGGAAAGATGTACCACGGGACTATTTAGCAAGCATTCCATAGCAAAAGATGTCTCCTTAATCTTTAAACAACCATGACTGTTTATAAGGGATGCCATATGAGTACATGGATTTGGGGAGGTGTCTTTTGGCAAACACCTCAACATCATTACTATAGTCAGTGGGCAGCATCAGTTTTCTAAGGCGTCTTTTAAAATAAGCACATGATTATTTTAGGAGTAATAACAACAACAAAAAATCCAACAAGGTAACCTAAACTTGATAATAACTGAATTTTACAAAGAATGTAGATGTTTGGGATTGTAATTAGATATTAAGATAAAAGTGTTTAATGAAAATCTTAGCTTTGTCTGAGGCTTCATGAGGTATGTGCAAACTACTCGCATCATTCAAAATGAGGTGTGAGAGCACCGTATGGAACTGGTGAAGTAGATGGTCAAAAGCTAGTTTTATGGAAGTCTTCACTGACATTGAAGGTGTGAAAGGGAAGACATGGAAATTAGGAGAGGATTTCTAGAGCCATGAGAGAACAGTGAGTCCTCTGCCCTCAGCCCCCTTATTCTGCCCAGGAAAGAAGCATTAGGAGGATCACTCAGAGAGTTCCGCATGTGTCCCTTGCTCCTTGGAAGACCCCGTGGACTTAGTCTCAGGCCAGGCAAATTAATGGGTAGGAGGCTGAGTGTGGCTGGCTGGCTGCCCTGATGGTAGAACTAAGAGAAACTGATCCATTGGGGCAGTCTGATTGTCCACACTTTGTTGGGAACAAAGAATGTGTGAGAGTTTCCCAGAAACCAGATGAAGAAAAGGAGATAGTGGAACAGGGTGGGTAGTTTTGCTCCCCTCTAAGATTTCCTGGAGAGATTCTCTCAGAAGAGAGAAGCTGGGGGTGTACTCTGGATGTCTAAGGGCTACGGTAGGAATCCTGGGCAATCAGTCAGTGTTATGCATTGCCCCTCACCACAAGAACTTTGGAAAATCAGTCCCAGCAATGGGCCTCTCTCTAAAGAATTTTGAAAAGTATCCCCAAAGAAAAATATAGAGCTTTGCATACCTCCCAAGCCCAGAGAAGATTATCTCCAGTTGTCTGTGACAGTATATGATGAGTAAAATTATTCCTGCTCCCTCATCTTCTTCCCAGTCTCTACCAGTTCCACTTTGGAAGAAGTCAGAAACCATGGATGAACGGTCTGCGGGGAGAGAGGTAGAAGTATAAGATAGAAATAGAGATGAAGCTGACCATCCTTCGAGCTGGTTCAAGCTGGGAAGAAGAGAAGATTTGGGGTAAATATAGTTGTGAGTTCTTACCATTACATGGGGCAGATCATTTCAATATTAGACTGTGATTTGGGGGACAAAAGTGACCAGAACTTACTTTGAGAATGACCAAAAAAAAAAAAAATACCTTCCCCAAAGTGCATCTAAAACAAGAAAAGAAATGGGCCTACAGATTGGATTTGAATGGGCAGCTCTTTCCTGGTGGCTCACTTGAGTCCTTCATGTTCAGTGTAATGTAATTGTCGGCCTCTCTTCATGTTCAGTGTAATGTAATTGTCGGCCTCTCTTCAAAGTCCCAGTTTGCTTCCATTGTTAATTTTATTCTAGTCTCTAGAGTAAAAGGACCTCCACACCCCTCTGTATTTCAGTAGCTCAGGATCCACTTAACTTGTTGTGGCCCTTCTAACCTTGTGCTTTGAACTTTGTTTTAATAGCCAGAGTTTTACATCCTTTCTTGTCATCAAGCACCCACCTTGTTTTCTAACTTTAAGTTTGTATGTCCACCTGACAGCCTTCAGCTGTTCTTTCTGGGGCTTGAGCTCCCGGTTCCCTGGCTGGAATCCCATCATGCATTGCCGATCCACCTGCCTGTGAGCCAGCCCTGCTTGTGGCTTGTTTCCAGACTCCCGCTGGCTGTGCAGAGCCTACTTGCTCCCTCACAGACCTCCCTGATGCGCAGCTCCTGCCCAGACTTCTCCCTGCTGATGTGGAGCCCCTCTGCATTATTTTCTCGCTACTGTGAAAGCCCCAGTTACTGCCCCATGCCAATGAGCTTACCTTATCTCCTGGCCCAAGAACCCGTAATAATTAGGCCCAGGCCCCTCAGTCTTCTAGACTGTCTTTAAAGCCATGCAGGACACATTCCTCAATTTAAGAAATATTTATAGTATTTACTGAATCTTCTGGTCTTGGATTTTTAGAGTAACAAAAATAAAAACATATCCATAAGTGCCTTATGTGAGAAAAACCCATTCATACAATGCATAAACTGACCAAAAAAAAGTTTAATATATTTTTCTAAATCCACTTCTCTGTGAATTGCTCTTATACTTTTCTATTCCTTCCTTACCCATTCTTCCTGTTTCAGTTACAGCAAGGAGAGGCCTCGTCTGCAATCCCAAATCAATTTATCAGGCCGCCAGGAAAGTCAGCTTTTTCCAAATCCACCACTACTTCTAGGAGCAGTGCCCCTGGGTGGAACAGGTAGAACAGGAGTCTAGACTTTATCATGTGATTTGATTTGTGTAGACCCAGATTCATGATTTATTAGGTTATCAGGAAAAGCAATAGACCTGTGATGTTGATGATGTTGTCAAGAATGTAGGCTTGGATATACATTTATATGAAGCAAGTTCCCTTCCTGTGTTTCCCTGTTTCTGCTCTATCCAGATTCCCATCCAGTTCATTCCTATGGCAGTTGTACTGTAAAGCCTATTCTGGAACCTTATCCCACACTTCTGGTTCCTTTGGTTACAGTGTCATTTTAATACAAATTACTAAAACAATGTTAGTTCTTAAGAAAACATTTTAATTGTTTTTATAGCTATAATTTTATTTAATCTTTTCAAGTTATTTAAAGCAGGACTAGGGACCAACAGTGCCATTTTACAAGGGTACCAGTGACACTGAAAAGTTAAGAAATTTGATCACACTAAGTACTTGGTAAAGTTGGATAAACCCCCACTGTCCTGACTCACAGCCCAGCATTTTTTCCATTATGCTAACCCTTATTATTATTATTATTTTAATTGATGTATAATTGACATATAACATTATGTTAGTTTCAGGTGTACAATATGATCCAGTATTTGTGCATATTACAAAACTAGAAGCCCCATGCACAAAAATTTGTGCACTGGCACGGGGGTCTCTCAGCCCAACCTGTGCCCTCTCACAGTCTGGGACCCCTCGGGAGATAACCACCTGCTGGCTTAGGCCTGATCCTGCGGTGTCTGCCCGGTCTCCCCCGGTCACAGATGGCAGGCCTGGATCCTGTGCTGGGGCGGCGGCGGCTCCTGATCGGGCTGAGTGGATGTTCAGGCTCCGAAAGCGTAGTTTTTCTTTCTTGGTTTTGTTTTTACTTCTTGAAATTGAAATGTGTGAAATTTTTTCTTTTATTTTCTGCACCTTTTCGGGTCCCACGGACCCCGCCACGCACCAGCTGTCCTTTCCCGGCTCGGTGCTCCTCCGAGCTTTTCATGGAGGGGCAACATTTTAGGTTGCGGGGGGCGTTGA
>NW_006290460.1:365339-388247 GCF_000327345.1 Myotis davidii
GTGTAACTCCAGCTCTGAGATCCCAGCTCGCTGAAAGCTGGTTTCTGGGTTTTTTTTTTAGCTTCTATATTTGTTAAAATGTTTCAAACTGCAGGCTCAGAGGCCTGCTAGGCAGGCAGGGAACGTTGGAGTCCTCCGTCACTGAAGCAAGCAAGCCTCATGTTAGTTTCAAGCTTCCTGGCTGCTGGCCGCCATCATGGCTGACAGTTAATTTGCATATCTCCCTGATTAGCCAATGGGAAGGGTAGCAGTCGTATGCCAATTACCATGTTTCTTTTTTATTAGATAGGATGATCAACACGGTGAGTCTAGTTAACATCCATCACCATACATAGTCACAAAATTTTATTTTTCTTGTGATGAGGACTTTTTAAGATCAAAAAAATTATTAATTATAAAGATCAGGTTTGGTTGCAAATGATGGGAAAACAAAATAATCGTGGTTTAAACAAGATAGAATTTTATCTATCTTGCAATTTGTCCAAAACTAGTATGATGCCTCCATGGTCATCAGAGAGCCAAGCTCCTGGGTAATTGCTTTGCCATTTCCAATACCTGGCTTCTTCATCTTTTCAAGATTGTTGCTCAAGTTTCAGCCATGAGGTCCACAGTCTATCCATTTAAGGAAGGATAGGAACAAAACATGTTTCCCTTCGAAGACATTTTCTAGAAGACATAAGGACACTTTTGCTAAACCCCATTGGCCAGAATTGAATCACATGACCTCAGTAAACTGCAAGGGAGGCTAGGAGAAATTACTTTATGCTGGGTGGCCTTAATAAACTTATGAATTCTATTATTAAGGAAGAAAGAGACAAAGGATTTGAGGTGACAGCTAGTAGTTCCTACCACAACTTTGCATTTTACATTTTGTCAGATGTCTGTTTTCCTTAGATTACTTTTTTATTTATATCTACTTGTTTATGAATTTCTATGAGGATTTTAAGTCTCTTCTTAAATCTATGAATGTCATAAATGTTAATAATGAAAAATTATCTAAAAATGTTATCTTCACCATAATCAATCTTTAATATGGCATCTTGCCTGGGCTTTAATTAAGAATTTATTTCATTTTATTTGTGTATAATACAGAATCCTGTATTAAATACTCAGATATATTGATTAATAAAATAAAATATTATATGCCACCTCTTAGATCAATCCCTCATTATTACTCATTTGGGCTCTTAATAGTTGCCTAGCTCAAACTCTTTCTCTTAAACATATTGAAAATATCACTGCTGAAATAATTTCCTGAAGTGCAGTACAATAATGTCACTTCTCCATATAAATGCCTTATTGAGTTCCCCATTTCCTCTAGAATGAACCCTAGTTGTTTAGCCTGGAATTTACTGTTTCCCACAACATTAGCTAAGCCTTAATCTTTAGTTTTGTCTCCATCATATCCTTGGTAACACTCATCCTTAGTGGAAATATTCTATACATCGCATAAATGCCTGACACTTTTACTTCTCTCTAACTTTGCTTATGAAGTTTTGTCTGCTTGAACCAGGTACTTCCCACCTCGCCTCACATACACACATTTATTCTTCTACATGTTTTATTATTATTTTAGGCTCTATGAAATGTTACCTCTCCATGAAGCCCTGGCCTAATACCAATATTTTTCTTTAACCAATTACTATAGGATGGGTTTTAAGGAGTTTGTACATTTCTTATTCTGTTATCATATCATCCATTTATTAAATAAATAAATAAATTTTAATTCACCCTACAACACTTTGTAAAGTATATACAGTATTTATGAATGAATGAATAACATAATGTTTTGGCTTTCTCTTTTAGTTAGGCTCTTTGGAAGCAAACATATCATATCATAAGAGATGAAGAATCATAGGCTCAAATTTTTTACTTCCAGTTTACTTCTAATACCAGTCAAAAGAAAGCGAATGCCATTACTACTTCATACCAAATGAATAATTCACAAACAAATTCAGAATCAGTTTAACATTTATTGTGTGAAAAACAATAGCAACAAAAATACATTACACATTCCATATCTTTTGTCTTCATAGTGTATCTTATTAAGTTTTGCCATTCTCTCAGCGTGATAGTTTAAATTTATAGACAAATATTTATGCAACAGTGAAAACAGAAATAAAGGTGGGTATTTCAAGTTTCAAACCTGATTAACATCAAATTTGGGCAGCACTCACACCATATAATTGAGCTGATAACTTGTGAACTCTTAAAATAGAATAGCTATCAGAGCCAAAATACAAGTTACAGCAAGTTAGAATTGCTTCTCTTTTTACTAGGGTAATCATAAGCAAAATCAGGAAAACATTATGTACCAAGAATATCTTTATTTCTTTGCTACTTAAAAGTATTCTTTATGTAATATAGAAATAATATAACAGCAATAAAAAATAAATGAGAAACAAGTATTACCATAAATATAACTTCTCTTTCCAAATTCCTACCAGTTCTTTTCATTTATTTAATCACCAAACATTTAGTGAACAACTTCCCGATATGTCATATAAAATATTTTTGTTTTAATAGTTCTTTTCATCACTTTCCAGTTATCTACATGGGTAATATGGTGAATTATGAATTTAATGACAGTATGACCAGATTAATTTCTAATTTGTTAAATAACATCTAAAGGTTATGGATTATTGATTTGGTGTCAACTTGAAGGGATGCTAAAATTTCTCTTGGGCCCAATCCTTGTGATTATGTTCATCAGTCTTTAATGTTGAAAGAAGTAATACTCATAAAGCGTGCAGATGTCCCACTGAAACAAAATTCTAGGTGATAAGTAATATCACAAATGATACAATTAGAATTTAATTCTACTCTCATTATCATGTCATAAGCCCCAGGAATTGTGTCTACATTGTTGATATAATAATACTGATGGTAACTAATGCTTTTAAAAGAGAGCTAATTATGTAGCAGCCATTGTGCTAAATATTTTGCCAATTCTATTTAATCCTCACCAAAATTTTAGGAGGCAATAATTTCATAGATGAGGAAATAAAGGTTCAATTATTTAGGTAACAATCTAGTGAGGAGCAAAGTCAGAATTTTAAGTCTGATCTTCTGACCATAGAACTTGTTTTCTTGTTCTTTAACTTCTTTGTACCTGAGTACACTGGGGCTGAGAAAGACCCGCAACCCAGGTACATGCCCTTGAATAGGAGATGAGCCCGCTAACCGTTTGGTGCATGGGCTGACACTGCATTGACCAGGACAGGGCCATTTGCCCATTTTTATATTGGTTGTTTGTCTTCCTGTGTTACGTTGTATAAATTCTTTACATATTTTTGGAAATTAATCACTTATGAGATGTATCATTGGTAAACATGTTCTCCTATACAGTGGGTTCCTTTTTCATTTTGTTGATGGTTTCTTTTACTGTGAAGATTTTTTAGTTTGATGTAGTCCCATTTGTTTATTTTGTCCTTTGTTTCCCTTGCCCTAGGAGATATATCAGCAAAAATATTACTAGGCGAGATGTCTCAGATTTTACTGCCCATGTTTTCTTTTAGGATTCTTTTGGTTTCATTACTTACATATAAATCTTTAATCCATTTGGGGTTTTTCTTGAATATGGTGTAAGTTGGTGATCTGGTTTCCTATTTTTGCATGTACCTGTTCAATTTTTCCAACACCATTTATTGAAGAGACTATTCCATTGTATGCTCCTGCCTCCCATGTCAAATATTAAATGAGCATAATGACTTGATTAATTTCTGGGTTCTCTGTTCTATTCCATTGACAAACAAACCTGTTCTTCTGCCAGTACCAGGCCTTTTTTATTACAGTGGCTTTGTAGTAGTTTGCTATTTCAGTATTGAGATCCCTCCAACTTTGTTCTTCTTTCTCAAGATTTTGGAGGCTATTTAGGGTCTTCTTTGGTTCCATATATGTTTTTGAAGTAGTTGTTTTAGATCTGTGAAATATGCCATTGGTATTTTAATAGGAATTGCATTGAATCTGTAGATTGCTTTGGGTAGCATGGACATTTTCATAATATTAATTCTTGCAATCCATGAACATGGTATATGTTTACACTTGTTTATATCTTTCTCTCTTTCTTCAATGTCTTATAGTTTTCTTAGTATAAGTCTTTTACCTCCTTGGTTAAGTTTTTTCCTAAATATCTTAATTTTTTGTTGCAATGACAACTGGGATTGTTTTTCTTTTAGTTTCTCTTTCTGAGAGTCCATTATCCTATATAATAAAAGCCTAGGTGGCGTCACATGCGATGTCATCACAAGATGGCCGCCACAAGATCGCTGCCACAGGATGGTCACCAAAAGATGGCTTTGGCTCAGTGGTTAGAGCATTGGCCTGCAGACTGAAGGGTCCCGGGTTCGATTCCAGTCGGGGGCATGTACCTGGGTTGCAGGCACATCCCCAGTGGGCAATGTGCAGGAGGCAGCTGATCGATGTATCTCTCTCATCGATGTTTCTAACTCTCTATCTCTCTCCCTATCTCTCTGTAAAAACTCAACAAAATATATTTTTTTAAAAAAGATGGCTGGCAGGGGAGGGCAGTTGTGGGCAATCAGGCTGGCAGGGGAAGGCAGTTGGAGGGAAACAGGTCAGCAGGGGAGGGCAGTTGGGGGTGATCGGGCTGGCAGGGAGGGCAGTTGGGGGCGATCAGGCCATCAGGGGAACAGTTAGGCATCAATCAGGTCAGCAGGGGAGTGGTTAGGGGACAATCAGGCCAGCAAGCGGTTAGGAGCCAGCAGTCCCAGATGTGAGAAGGATGTCTGACTGACGGTTTAGGCCCTGTGCGATTGGGCCTAAACCGGCAGTCGGACATCCCCCAGGGATACCAGGCCTGAAGGGGAGGCCAGTGGCGGGTGACCAGGCCGGCAGGGGAGGGCAGTTGGGGGTGATCGGGCTGGCAGGGAGGGCAGTTGGGGGCGATCAGGCCATCAGGGGAACAGTTAGGCATCAATCAGGTCAGCAGGGGAGTGGTTAGGGGACAATCAGGCCAGCAAGCGGTTAGGAGCCAGCAGTCCCAGATGTGAGAAGGATGTCTGACTGACGGTTTAGGCCCTGTGCGATTGGGCCTAAACCGGCAGTCGGACATCCCCCAAAGGGTCCCAGATTGAAGAGGGTGTAGGCTGGGCTGAGGGACCACCACCCCTTCCTCCCATTGCATGAATTTCATGCACTGGGCCTCTAGTTGGTGTATAAAAATGCCACTGATTTTTGGATATTAATTTTGTATCCTGCTACTTGCTAAATTAGATTTTTTTTAAAAAATTATTTTTTTAATCAGAGAGGAAAGGAGAGGGAGAGAGAGATAGAAACATCAATGATGAGAGAATCATTGATCAGCTGCCTCCTGCACACCTCCCACTGGGGATCGAGCCTGCAAACTGGGCAAATGCCCTTCACCAGAATCGAACCTGGGACCTTTCAGTCCCCAGACTGATGCTCTATCCATTGAGCCAAACCAACTAGGGCCTGAATTAATTTATCAAACCTAGTAATTTTTTGGTGGAGGCTTTAAGATTTTCTAACTACAATATGATGTCATCTGTGAAAAATGACAGTTTTACTTTCTTTTTTCCTATTTGGATGCCTTTTATTTCTTTTTGACCTTTTATTTCTTCTTTGTCTACGTATTAAATAGAACTGATATGACTCCCAGTCTTGGTAGGGTGGCCTTATGTATGTCAATATAAGAAACATTTAAACTTCCAGTACTATGTTGAATAAGAATGGTGAAAGTGGATATCCCTGTCTTATTCCTGATATTGTGCATTGAGTATAATGTTGGCTGTAGGTTTTTCATATACAGTGGGGCCTTGACTTACGAGTGTCCCAACTAACGAGTTTTTTGAGATACCAGCTATCTCTTGGCCGATTTTTTGCTTTGAGTTGACAGAGTAATTTGAGTTAATGAGCTGCTTAATGAGCTCCTTAACGAGCTTGGTCTGGGAACGAATTAAACTTGTAAGTCAAGGCCCCACTGTATGGCCTTTATTATGTTGAGGTATGATCTCTCTATTTGGACTTTATTGAGACTTTTTATCATAAATGAGTGCTGGATTTTATCAAATGCTTTTTCTGTCTATTGATATGATCATGTTATTTTTATCCTTTATTTATGTGATGTATCACATTTATTGATTTGCAAATATTGTAACAGCCTTGCATCCCCAGAATAAATCCCACTTGCTCATGGTGTATGATCATTTTAATGTATTACTGGATCAGTTTTGTTGAGGATTTTAGCATTTATGTTCATCAGGGATATTAGCCTATAATTTTCTTTATAGTGTCTTTATTTGGTTTTAGAATTAGGATAATGCTAATTCATAAAAAGAGCTTGGAAGTCTTTCTTACTCTTGAAATTTTTGGAATAGTTTGAGGAGGATAGGTGTTAGTTCTTTGAATGTTTGATGAAATTCGACTGTGAAGCCATCTCGTCCAGGACTTTTGTTTGCCAGGAGTTTCTTGATTATTGCTTCAATTTCATTTGTTATTAGTTTGTTCAGGCTTTCGGATTCCTTCTGATGAAATTTTGGAATATATATGTTTCCAGGAATTTGTCTATTTTGCCTAGATTGTAATTTTGTTGGCATATTGTTATTCATAGTATTTTCTTACAATTCTTTATATCTCTTTGATGTCAGTTGTTACTTTGCCTTTTTCATTTCTGATTTTATTTATTTGGGTTCTTTCCCTTTGTTCCTTGATGAGTCTGGCTGAGGGTTTATCAATATTGTTTATCTTTTTAAAAACCAACTCATGGTTTCATTGATCTTTTTTTTTAAAATATATTTTATTGATTTCTTACAGAGAGGAAAGGAGAGAGATAGAGATAGAGAGTTAGAAACATCGATGAGAGAGAAACATCGATCAGCTGCCTCCTGCACATCCCCCACTGGGGAAGTACACGCAACCCAGGTACATGCCCTTGACCAGAATCGAACCTGGGACCTTTCAGTCCGCAGGCCGACGTTCTATCCACTGAGCCAAACCGGTTTCGGCTCATTGATCTTTAGTATAGTTTTATTATTCTATGTAATTTATTTTCACTTTGATTTTTATTATCTCCTTTCTTCTACTTACTCTGGGTTGTTGTTCTTTTTCTAGTTATTTTACATATAGGATTAGATAGTTTATTAGAGATTATTCTTGTTTCTTGAGGTAGGTCTATAATTCTACCAACTTCCCTCTTAGAACTACTTTCTCTTTGTCTCATAGATGTTAGATTTTTATGTGTTCGTTTTTATTTGTTCCCAGTAAGTTTTTTATTTCTTCATTGATCTCATTGGTAACTAATTCTTTATTTAATAACATGTTATTTAGCTTTCATGTGTTAAACATTTTTCAGTTTTTTCTTGTAATTGATTTCTAGTTTCATGCCATTGTGATCTGAGAAGATGCTTGATATGATTTCAATATTCTTGAATTTGTTAAGACTTATTTTGTGTTCTAACATGTGGTCTATCTTTGAATTTGTGTGACTTTTTCCTTCATTAGCTTAGGGAAGTTTTCTGTCATTATTTCTTCAGACAGGTTCTCTATTCCTTGCTTACTTTCTTCTCCTTCTGGTTCCCATATGATGTGGATATTGTTACATTTTATGTTGTCCCAACATTTCCTTAAACTATTCTCATGATTTTTAAATTCATTTTTCTTTTTTGCTGCTGTGCTTGAGTGATTTTTTCCCTACCTTTTCTTCTAATTCCCTACCTTTTCTTCTAATTCGCTTGTTTATCCTATTCTCTGCATCATCCAACCTATTTATTCCTTCCAGTGTATTCTTGATGTCAGATATGTTATTTTTCTGGCTGGCTATTTTTCATGGTTTCTATGTTCTTTTTATGCTTTTGAGAATTTTTAGAACCATGAAATTGCTTGCCTCCATTTCATTTAGCTCTTTTTCTGGTATTCCTGAAGTTCTTTCATTTGGAGCCTGTTTCTTTGTCTACCCATATTGGCTGTCTCTTTGTGTTTGTTTCTACGTATTAAATAGAACTGCTGTGACTCCCATTCTTGGTAGGGTGGCCTTATGTATGTCAATGTAAGAAACATTTAAACCTGTGAAGAATTTTTTTTTTTAGTTTATTTGAACCAAACTGTTGATAATTGCCAGGCAGCAAAATCTCAACAAATTGAGTCAATGATCCAGAGAATGGCAGTTTTGCACCGTATTTTATATATTACAGTCAAAAGAGAAGATGTAAGTGGGTTCCATGAAATTGGTAATAGATTAGGGAGGCAGGAGGAAGCAAAAGGGGTAACTTCTGAGATTGGGTAAAAAGTAAAGAGATACATCTTTTTCATAGGTGGGTGCAGGATAGTTAATAGTCAGCAATTAACATGATAAAAATAACAGTGAGATGATTTGTAGTCTCTAATCTAGTGCACCAGTGCACTTGAGGTGGACAAGACTGATCTTTCCCAAGCCACATAGTCTAGTCTCCAACTGGCTCTCTGTCCAACACCCTACCAGTGAATAGAGGGCCCCTGTCACTGCTGGGTGTACAGAGCAGACCTCCCCACTTAGTGTACTAATATTTCATGATCTCTGTGTCTCCACCTGTCCCAGCACTGCCAAGTGGCCCCTGCAGCAGTCATAGACCAGATCAAACTTCCTAGGCGAGCATTAAAACAATAGGATGGTTCCTTTCCTGGGATGGTGCTGTCCAGGTCTCCCAGATGGACCGAATCCCCACTGGTTCCCACCACCTGACACTATGCAGGCTCCCCTTCCTCTCTCTGATGCACTGGATTTGGGATCCCTGCATGACACTGGGGGAAGAGAACTCTGCTGCCACCATATCTATCCCTCTGGCTTACCAGACCCTGCACCGGCGTGAGGGGGCTCACCCTCTCCCTGTCTCCTCCCCTTTTCCTCTGTGCTCCTGTTTATAAAATTTCAGATCAGCTACATTTCAACTGTTTTTCCAAGTTGATTGCTCTGCAATTTGCCTGCAAGTCTGGTCCAGAGCCAGGAGCAAGAGGACAGAGCTTCGAACTACTCTGCAGCCATCTGGGAATCTCTTGATATAGTTTATTATTTTTTGATATATTTTTATTGATTTCAGAGAGGAATGGAGAGGGAGAGATAGAAACATCAATGATGAGAGAGAATCATTGATTGGCTGCCTCCTGTATGCCCCACCCTGGGGATCAATTCCACAACCCAGCCACGTGCCCTGACAGGGAATTGAACTGTGACTTCCTGGTTCATAGGTGGATGCTCAACCACTGAGCCACACTGGCTGGGCTTGACATAGTTTTTAATTAATTTGGATAAATGCCAAGGCTTTTGTATTTCATGATCCCTGTGTCTAGTTTTATAAGGCAGTGCCAAACTGTCTTTCAAAATAGCTGTACTATTTTGCATTCCCAGCAGCAATGAATGAGAATTACTATTGCTTCACATTCTCACCTGCATTTGGTGGTGTAAGCGTTCTGGATTTTAGCCATTCTAATGCATGTGTAGTGGAACTACATGCTTTTTAAAGACTGCTAACCTAATTGCCTATGCCTGATACATACTCCCTTGGTTATTATACATCTTAAAATGACATGGTTCCAAAGTTCCATTAACCTTCTTCATTAACCTTCTGCAATCTTGATAACCACGTTTAGACTAGCAATTGACTTTATTACTGTCTCTAAAATCTGAAAACTGATATTGTCTGGAAGGCAAGGCAGATATTTACTAGATTCACTGATTTTTTTTTTTTTTTTTAGCAGAATGTAGCTTTGGAAGATTATGGGCAGTTAAACTGCATTTAATATTGGATTCTTCTATCTCTTATTTTCATAGAAGGTGTCATCATTTATCAGTTTTTCAATCCAGAAACCTGGGGGTTGCCCTTCTGCTTTTTATCCAGCCCTATTGATGTACAAGATATCTTATAAATACAGTTTTTGTAGTCTTTCCTTCTTCTCCAGCCCTACCACAATTCCTGAGTTCAGGCTCTTGCTTCTGATAGCCTGTAGTGATTCTCCAGTCTGCCCCCCTTTCCACAACTACCCTCTCCAAGTCAGTCTTTCATCCCTGAATTTCCCCCCAAAAATCTTTAAAGCTAAAATATACATCTTTGGCATCCTCTGCTACTAAAGATACTTTAAGGACCCACTCTCATCACCCACCTATAGCACTGGGATTTTGTTCTTTTTTCTATGATTTTGTCAGGGGATGGGGCGTGGGGGTAGGGTAGGGAAGGGTTATGACAATTATAACCACCAAAGAACACTTTTTGGTGGACTAAACCATTTCTGAACCAAACTAAGTTTAGAAGCCAGAGCTCATGGTGCCACCCAAAAGAGCATAAAGGGTTCATTTATTTTAACCTCCTTGTTTTGTCTGGCAATAGGTAGCTTCATCTCTGACTATTCTATGACATTTACCTGTATGACTGGTTATGTGAAGCTACTTAATGATTTCATTATTACATTTATAGCTCTCAAACTGAAGCTTTTCCTCCTGGGAGTGGACTCCTGACTATCTTTTAAAAATCACATCAATACTAATTATCTATAATAATAAAAGCGCAATATGCTAATTAGACTGGACGAAGCCATGGCAGCAGGGGGCGGGAAACTATTTTTCAAGTTTTCTGCTGCAAAGGAAGGACTCGGCATTTAGCACTATAGGTATGAAAACCAATTTTGCTATGCTTTCCCTCAGGCTCCCAAGACTGTGGTCAGAGCCTTGTCAAGCCTAAGACATAATCAGGCCTATAAAGAAACCAGGAAACTATTTTTCAAGTTATCTGCTGCAAAGGAAAGACTTGGCATTAGCACTATAGGTATTAAAACCAATTTTGCTATGTTTTCCCTCAGGCTCCCAAGACTGTGGTCAGAGCCTTGCTGAACTATGATACAGCTTTTGTTTTCTATACACTTACTCCAGCCTATGTTTAGTTTCAAATTTCCATTCCTGTAACTTAATGCTTTTCAATTCTGTCTTCACATAAGAGTCATCTGAGATGCTTTGAGGAAAATACTGATACCTGGGACCCTACCCCAGAGGTTCAGATTTAACTACCCCTCAAAACTGCTAGTTTGGAAATTGGGTTTTGATATAAAGTGCCAGTTACTACTGGAGAAGATTTTATTTTATTTCTGTCTAGAATCTTAGCAAATTTTCTAAAATTTCACTTTGGTATAAGTTTATTTTTTTCAGAGACTGCATGGGGGTACCATGCTAGATAACTTGCATAATCATCGTTATGTGAATATAACTATTATGATGCTAAAATATATTATTTCCTCGGAGAATAGCAACATGGAAGCACTGGAGAGAGTTGACATTTAATCGTTTAAATTCCCAGATAGGATTCCTGAGAAAACATTGATATAATTGATGTCACTGAAGTTATCAATGCATAAAGACATGTCCTAAACTGCTACATTGTTGAGTGATTTTCACTGCGTTCAGGAAAGATAAAACAGCTAGGAACTCTGGTAGCTAAGAGTCTGATTGTAGTTTAAAATGGATGGAGAGTCTTTAACTCATGAATAATTATTGAGTCACCTAGTTTTTAAGTGGCCACATGTTCAGTCTTTCATCAAAGATAGCTTTCAGGGATGCAACAATAAATTAAAGTAGTTAACCTTTATTTTAAACCATCATGTCGCATAGTAATTGCAACCAAAGTCACTATTTTAATAATGTACAGTTTAGATGTCAATTCAAAAACTGAAGTAGGAAAACACTTTTTAAATTAAATGTTGTTGGTTTTTCACATTGTCATTGCTGTTTTGTTTTTAAATCATAGTCTAAATTCGTAGCCCATGTTGTTTGGGCACAAGAAAAGATTACAGGTTGGACAAATTATATTATAGTCAGCTAGATTTTAAAAGGTTTGACATCAGATTAATATAGTAAGAAGTAAAATGTGGGTTATGAAAATGTGACTCAAACCCTGTACGTTGCAAAAAGAGTGGATGAGAGTGCTCAAAATAATTTATGATGAGCCAAATTCAAGTCTCTCATTCAAGGACATTCATACAAAAAATATTTTGGATATCAACTAACTCATGCAGATTATTATTAACATTTAAGTGTAAATGAGTTACAAACATTTACTCTGTTTTCTTTAAAATACAATTATTAAAAGACTGGCAAAAGTGCAGAGAACAAAAGTGGCCAGTTGCCAAGCACCACGTGTGCACACATAAATGCTGGCCTTGATTCTGCCTTCCAAATGGGCTCAAGCTTCCTAACAATATTTTAGTGGAAGGGATGTTTATAAATATTCATGTCTAGCAAAGAAAGAAAAAAAGAAGAGAAAGAAAGAAAGTGCTAGTAAACTTGATCAATGGTTTGTAATACATGTGCAAAAATAGAGTCATTGAGACATAATGATCACAAACACAATAAAAGAGCTACTTCAGAGGTTATGTGCCCTATTGGGCACGATTCAGACAGTGGGCATTTCCTTGATTATCAGGTGATTATCTTTTCTATTTGGCTCTGATTTGATGATTGGGAGGTGTTGGAGATAATTTTCTATTAAGACTGCAATTTTTGTTTTTAGATCAGTACTCACTTATGAGAAGACTTGCTATTTTTGTGGCTCTGCTTGCTCATTCTCTTATATTTGAGTTTTCAAATATCCCCTTTCTAATGACCTATAAAACACATTAAAACACAGGGAGCATGAGGATTATTTTTTTACGCACCAACAAGCTCTAAGAACCCTGCTTTATATCATGTAAATATAACTAACCAAATTGAAAACTTCCTACGCTATGGAGCAAGTGTCAATTGGCATTCATGATGAAGAAAATCATAATGCCTCCTAGCCTTAAGTGACTTTTCTTTTAAACAACAGCCTGGTCACACTTAGGTTTCTCTGCAGTGTTTCTGTTGGCTGTGCAGGGAATTGTCATGACTCCTACCTCCTGAGAGCTTCTGCTGGAGAGTGCCATGGTTTCTCTTTATCCACAATCAGAGAGAGGTTGGTTGTCCTAGGCCAAAGGTAGTGTAAGTTATTCGTTTGGAGAACACCGTAGGAGAGGTAGTGGAGTGTTCTGTCTCTGAAGTGTTCTGACTTCATAGGGAGTAAATATCGAGACATGGCTTGAAAGGATGATCTAAGAGAGTTGGAATGGAAATTTAAAACAAACAAACAAACCAACCATCAGCTGGCATGTTCATATGTAATTTCAGGCATGATAGGATGGTGATGGCTGTCAACAGCACTAACTAGATTCATTTGCAGGAGAGGAGTAGATATAATTGTGACAACTCAAATTAAAGTGGTTTTGTTTACATTTTTCACACAGTTGAAGGGAAAGCAGACTTGCTGCATTCAGAGAAAAGGCCCAGAAGATCATTGCAGCCAGGGTGGGTTCAAATGCTCAGAAAAGGGAAAAAAATACTCCATTTTCTATCCTTCTCCTTTCATCACTGTACTCTAGACTGTCACCTCCCTCTGAGCGAGCATGAACAAGACAGCCTCAACTTTAACATCCCCCACAAGGCATGGCCACTCCACCTGCTACGGGAAAACAAAAGAAGGTGAAGTACAAAGAAATGTTTTATCTAACAGAGAATCTACATTTTTCTATGGCCAGAAAGCGTGCAGTCTCTGCAACAAAAGGAAATAAAATAACCCTTAAAGTTAAAAACAAATCCAAACAATAAAAATAAAACTAACAAATCAAATGAGCAATTAAAAAAATATTTTGAAAAAACAATATTTCTCAAATTTTTAAACAACAGGTAGGGTAATTTGAAGAATTCTGAGGACAATATATGCAGGCATTTTACTTATAATCTCTCCCCTTTTCTACTCCCTCATATTAATTCCTTTACCTTTCTCCATTATTTTCTTTCCTGTTCCCTTGTTTTCCCTTTTCTGTTTTCACTCCTCCTCTCCCTTCCTCCCCCCCAGCCTGCTCTTACCCTCCATTCTCCAATTCTAATTTTTTTTAAGGTTAAAAAATATGGAAATCTATTTTTGAATACTGGATAGTATGGCTAAATGGAATAGAGATGACTGAAGGTCATTGAGAAACATACAGAATTTGAATTTAAACATCACTACAAGCAAGATTTTATTTATTACTAGAGGCCCTATGCACGAAATTTGTGCACTCATGGGGTGGGGCTTGTGGGGGTGTGTTCCTCAGCTCAGCCTGAGCCCTCTCGCATTCAGGGAGCCCTTGGGGGATGTCCAACTGATGGCTTAGGACATCTAGCACTGTCACGGAGGTGGAAGAGGCTCCCACCCCCCACCACTGCGCTTGCCAGCCATGAGCCCAGCTCTGGCTGAGCGGTGCTCCCCCTGTGGGAGTGCACTGACCACCAGGGGGCAGCTCCTGTGTTGGTGGTCAGTGTGCATCATAGCGACCTGTTGTTCCACAGTTCAGTTGATTTGCATACAGTAGGTCC
Source organism: Myotis davidii (assembly GCF_000327345.1). Taxonomy (NCBI): domain Eukaryota; kingdom Metazoa; phylum Chordata; class Mammalia; order Chiroptera; family Vespertilionidae; genus Myotis; species Myotis davidii. The sequence continues at coordinate 379,708 of NW_006290460.1, forward strand.
TCTGGTTAGGTCCTCGGACATCCCTTCCTATGGTGCGAAGTAACACAATTTTCGCTGTAAGTTGGAACCCACCTACATAAGCACCTACGTCACTCACATGGGGCATATACATAGCAGTAATGAAGTGAAACAGTAAAAAAAAATTAAAAGAAAGATAACAATTCCTGACCTTTACTTGTGGTAAATAAATAATAAAAACCATAAAACACATAATGTACATACATAAAAATGATGGAACTTTTTTTTTAAAATAAATAAATGGGAGATAGCAATGTAACCACAAAACATTGAGTTCAACGTAACCTGAGGACTGCCTGTATTAGCCTTTTATTATATAGGATGATGCTTTTCTTTCTTCTTTTCATGTCTTATTTTTCTTTTTAATTTCAGCAACAGATTTCTCAATTTCTTTAGAATCCAAAACTTTGAGGGGTTGATTTTACCTCATAATAGCAAGTTCAATGTTTTTTGCTACCCAACTAAACCACTTCCAGAAGGGCCTTCATAACCAGCTTGATGGTCAGATCCTCCACTTCAATGGATTCATCAGCATAGTTCTTCTCTAGAATCTCACACACTGACTTGGCATCCTGGCCAATAGCATTGGCCTTCCAGACATAGTGTGTGCCTGAGGGGTCAGCCTCCTGAGATGTAGCAGGGTGAGCATGAAGGTTTAGTCCTTGCTGGCATGTGGAGTGGGGGTGAGGGGCAGCCCCAGAAGAAGGAGCTACAGCTCAGACTCCAGGAGCCCAGGAGGCCCGTGGGAATAAGACTTTCAACTTGATTCTGGCAACCAGCATGGAGAGAATTTATAGGTTCAACAGAATAAAACAAAAAGGGCAAATAAATTTATTTGGGACAAATATAAAAATAAAAACTTACAGAAAGCTAAAAAGAAACATCATTTTTAGTTTTTCTTGTGAGGATTGTTAGTATAAGAAACCTTCTTAGGAAAGCTTTTCTTTTCTAAATTGAAGACTTATAGAACATGGAAATGACCAAAAGTATTACCATAAGGTTTGATTATAGATATTTCTTTACAAAATAATTCAAAATGTCAAAAGAATTTTTAGTACAGAGTTTTAATTATAACAAAAATGTATTACAGGAATATGTAAAAATGAAACCATGGATTCCATAAATTGTGGTGTATGCACACAATGAAGTCTTGTGCAGCTACTAAGAATTATTCTTTCCAAGTTTTCTGTGATATATGGAGGTATCTGAGTAGAGAAAAGGCACTGTATACCTTAACACCAAGGTAAAAGTATGTGATCAATGTATATATATTAATATGGAGCCATCTTCAATGCATATGACATAGCAAGTAGGATTTTTCATAGTCACAAGTTTTTGTGCAAAAATAATTTTACTTACCCTACTTGCTGTAATATCTGACTCTTACTTCCCATTATCCCTAATGGAGGAAGACATAATTTAGTCATTTCTAGGTAGACTCTGTCAAATGCAGTGATTTCTCAGTCATTCCAATTTCAGACTCCAGGAAATGAATGTATCGGATGCTGGAACTCTGCCATGGCTGACCCTGAAAACCCAACTGCTTGCCACAAGGCATGTGTCCAATTCTGTGTCCAAACATCACTGTGGTTCAGCTGATTGGCACAGAAATTACATGTCTGCCATAGTTTCAAGGGAATGCTAGAAATGTAGCTTACTGTTTTATTTTACTTTTCAGCCTCTCTGGTATGTAATGTTACTCACAAGGAGTTGGAAGTACTTGGTAATGGAACCGTAAATGGCTATAATATCATCCCCACTAGGATGGTTCAATTGGTCTACAGTTTGAGGTTACTGAAAGCATACCAGCCCCATGGTATCTAGCAATTGATTTAAATGATGCAATTTGATTATTCAACTGATTAAAAAATAGAATGATTTTAGTGATTAAGTTTTCCTTTTCAATTATGTCAGATTTACCTCTGTGGAATGGCAAATATCTCTTAGAATGATAACATTTGTCAAATGAAACAATGCAGTGATTTAGCAATCATTCAGAACATCCATTGGGCACCATGGGAAAGTTAATCAAATAGAAATTGATCATGCCTTATATTTGCATAATGCTTAGACTTTATAGAACACACCTGTGCCCTTTTTACTTGACCCTAAATATAGGTTTGTGAAGTTAAGAGAACCGTGTTTTATAGGAGAGAAGACAGTGGATGAACCATTTGCCCTAAGTCAAAGTTGTAGTAAATGGTGAAGGTAGATGCATGGTTCCTGAAGCTCTCATGAGACAAAATATAGACTTTGTGTTCATCATGAAGAATGATATATAGTATGAGTGAATCTGAAATGAGAAAGTTAAAAGGTTATTGGTTTACATTTATAAGACTTAAAAAAATATAGTGTAATATCACAAGTAGCTTTAATACTGGTCAACACACATTGCAATGAAAGCTGTCACTAATTCCCTTAGTGGTGATAATGGAAACTATATGTATACGAGATTTACTTATATCAATATATCTAGACAAGCTGACTTAGTGATTGAGCAGTGTTATGTAGCTAGTAGTATTGTGTTCAGATTAAATGCTTTGTCAAAAAGAATGTTGCCTACAGAGATAATAAGCCATTAGAAAAACTCTTTTCCAATTAATCTAATGCCTGCTCTTCATTGAGAAACAGATAAAGAAATGCCTTAGCAGCAGGAAAATTGATGATCACCATAAGGGACCTTGGGATCAAGAATCAAACAAGATCAATTTGTTGATAAGGCTGGGTGACATGGATGGGCTAGGGTGCAGACACATCCTGAGACCATAGTTTATCTTTTATTGTGTTATCAATAGAGTGATGACAATCAACTTAGTCACAAAAGTGGGCACTTTCCTTTCCTTGGTTTTCTTTTATATCCAACCATCCAGCTTGTTTTAATGAACTTTTCTCAGAATTGTCAGCATGTATAAAAGTGATTGAATTAGCTGCTCACAAAGAGGTTTTTTAAAGAAACAAAGCATGAAAAACAATCTTTCTTGCCCCAGCCAAGTGACTCAGTTGTATACCAAAAAGGTTGCAGGTTCAATTCCCTTCAGGGCACATACCTACGTTGTGGATTCCATTCCAGGTCAGGGCATGTGCAGGAGGCAACCGATGTTTCTCACCTCGATGTTTCTCTTTCTCTCTCTCTCTGTCTCTCTCTCTCTCTCATCCATTTACTCTCTTTCTCTCAAATCAATAAACATATCCTCAGGTAAGGATTTTAAAAACCCACATGCTTTTTAAAAAATATATTTTTATTGATTTCAGAGAGGAAGGGGTCCCTCAGAATGTCAAATTAAAAAATGACAACTGCCAACATGACAACAGCTGTCTGGTGTAAAAGAATCAAAATTATACCTATTTCTTGTCATATTGGCAAAAAATAGATTTTTTTTGGTGTGCTGCAGAATTTTAATAATTAGTTTATGTGTGCCATGAGATGAAAAAAGTTGAAAATCACTATTTATTAACATAGGTAGTATGGTACAAACCATGAAAGAGCCTCAAAGTCACAAAGAATATTGGGGGACAGATCCAAATAGAAAAGGCGAGGTGCTGCTGGTTCTTGCCTAGTGTTGATTTTCTCTCTGGCCTACGTTCTAGACAAGACTCGAGGCCCTGAAAAGCACCTTTATTTGTAGGAGATTCAAGAAATGTGAGAAGAAGATGTCTGGTGATCTAACATAAAACATTGACCAGAGGAAAGACTGGCTTATGTTCTACAACACAGTTATATTAATAAGAGGCAAATGTGCATCATTTAGACTAATTGCCCTGACCATTTACTTTATTTCTACTTACTTGGGACAACTTCAAAAATAAGAATCTGAGCTCCAAAGATTTTTAAAACTTGGAGAGTTATTCTTGTATAGACAATTCTTGAATTCCAAGCAGTGCATTTTAAGAGGTAATTTCAAGGTTGATGTTTTAAAAACGCAGAATTTGAGGTTATTTATATGTTTACTTTTCTGAAAAATCTCTTTTCCTGATTTACATGGCACAATTCTGGCTCTTTCCTATGCCCCTGACTACTACTCCTAGTTATATTCACCTGTTCCTTATCAGTACCCACCTCGGTATACTTCCCTGTACTTATATCCTTGATAACTCTTCTCTTTTCACCCTAAATACTCTGTCTTGGGGATTCAGCTTTATTTCAGGAGTTGAACTATTATTCATATTCTATAAAAATTCTATATGAAAAGAAGAATCCTTACACTCACAATCCCCAGTTATAAGGGTAACTGGAAATGAAGTATCCTTCTCTATGGTATTCTACAATATGGAAATTCTAGTCACTTTTATTTACATTTGTCCAAAAAATATTTTACTTACCCTTTGTTGGACTCTTCTATAAATTGGTTCAGAGAGGATGGAGAACCTCAGAACTCTTTCCATCATTATGGATGACCTCCCAACATCTACTATACAAAGTTACTCTCAGAGGTATATCATAACCACATGGTAATGGCAATTTTGGTCTTTATTTAGGTGAAAATAGGTTATTATTTTTTTAAATTTAGAATCCGCCTTACCTTTTTATCACTGAAACAAAAGACTTAACACACTTAAAGTACTAAAATTTATAAAGTATTTACAAATATGTAAAAATAAAAATGTATAAAAAAGAAGCTCACAGATACAAGTAAATTTATGAATAGATTAAAATTTTAAAGCAGGAGTAACTGATAAATGCCAGGACTCGGACATGGGCTGAAGATGAACAGAAAAAAAAATCACTATTCAGGGTTCTAGGTTTCTGGGGTGGGGGTGGGGGGCTAAGTGAGATTACTATAAGTAAAATTCCTTCAAATTCAGGTTTGGTAGAATTTAGATGCAAATGTAACTGAATGGGAGCAAACTTATGAGATAGATGCTGGTGAAAAAGGAAAGTGGTTTATTCCAGTGCCAGTAACCTGAGGAGATGGGGGACTCTTGTCATAAAGCCCATCTCAACATCTCAGGGCAGGCAGAGTTTTTCATAAGGAAGGTAAGGGAAAGCAGAACAAAGAGAACAAGGAGAAGGTGGTTAAAAGTTCTCTATGTGCAGACTAGCACAGTCCATTCTGATAAGGATTCAAAACTGTTCAAGTGATGGTCTGGTATGTATCATCCTGGTCTTGTCCTCTGCTTCTATGTTATCCTGGTTTTACATTTGAAGGTCAGCAAATCTCCCAGAACTGGGACAACTGAAGGCATCTGGGGCCTCAGCTGGATGACTTGAAGCATGGGGACTGGAATCATTTCAAGGTTTACTTGTTTGCATGTCTGGCAGTTAATGCTGCTTAGATGATAAAAGCTGGTGAGTTGAAACAGCTGGGGCTTCTTGGGCATCTCACTGTCTTTTTGTGGTTTCTGCCTGGCCTCTCCATCTTTGCCGGTGTGTTGAGAGAGCAGCAGGTATGGCCTTTTCTAATCCAGCTTTGCTTAAAAGTCACTTTTGCCACATTTTGTGTGTTCAAATTAATTTTATATGGCTAATCCCCATTTAAAGGGAAGAGATTTAGGTTCCATATGTTGTGGGAGTAGGGTGAAGGAATTTGTAGGCACATTTTAAAACCACCACACTGGGGGAGCAGGGACAGCTTCATAGATGTACTACCATTTGAGCTGGGTATTGAAAGATTACTGTAATTAGAATAAGCAGAGGTAAGATAAATGAAAGGACACACAAGGACCTCTGTTATCAGCAGGTTACAGTACCTGAGCAGAATAGACTGGCATTGGGAATATAGGAAGTGAAGCTGAAAACACAAATAGGGATCAAGGTGAGGCAGGACTTAAATGCCAAGCCAAGGAGCATGGACTTGATGCAGTCATGAGTGGAAAGCTGTTACAGTCGTGGTTTTCTACTGTGGTCGCCACTGGAATCATCTGGGGAGCCTTAAAAAACCAATGCCTGGGCCCCACCCCCAAAGATGCTAATTTAGTTGTTCCGGAATGTATCCTGAACATCTGGGCTTTTCAAAGCTTCCCAGGTGATGCTAATGGCAGCCAAGGTGCACTAAGAGTCTGAGTGGTTGAGCATTGGCCTATGAATCAGGAGGTCAGGGTCCAGTAGGGGATGTGCAGGAGGCAGCTGATCAATGATTCTTTCTCATCATTGATATTTCTCTCTCCCTCTCTAAAATCAATAAAAAATATATATATATTTAAAAAGAGTCTGATGATAGAAGTCATGTTATCAGGGATCAGTTTTCCTTCTCTGCAGAGTGAATAAACAGTTCACTACAGATCTGTTTTCTTTTGTTTGTATTTTATAAAGCCAGACCCCTGAAGACCCTTATGCCTGTTTGAATGGGGTGCCATTGGAGATCAGTAATCCTGAAATCCCGTGTTTACCCGTTTGATATTATAGTTTTAATAAAGTCTAAGAAAAAAACCTACTGCTGTCTTGCCTCTCTCCAGAAGGCAGGACTTTTGAGCAGCAGCCCCTCGGTTACCAGCAATCCTGACAAATCTGCCTTAGCCTGAAAAGGAAGTTCTTCTTCAGAAATCTTTCTGGCCTCCCTTGTATCTGGTCGGGCCAGGGAAATGGCAAGGGTTGACAGGTTTTAGAATTTGTAATCTTCTCAGGCATTTTTTAAAGGCCTTCAGGATCTCTATCGTTCCCTACCTACCTTTTCATTTAGCCTGCATTCTAAGATACCTCCTGTCATAAAACGAGTATATTTCTAACAGAGTGTCCATTAGGCATTTGATAAATGGAAACTGTAGATATTGACTTCTAGAACCATCAGTGTCATCCCAATATTCTGTATCATAAGGATATCAAGGAATTATTGCATGCTCTATATATGAGTATCAATTTGTGCTTAATATACTTTCAACTATGTTATCGTATTTATTATTCAACAATTTCACATGGGAGGGCTTATTATCCCCATTTCACAGATGAGGAAAATGAGATAGAGATTGTGACTTGTACAATAAAACTTTCATATACATTTTCAACACACGTACCTTGTAAAGTAATGAGATATGTAAATTCACAGTGTGTTTTGCAAATCCTTTTTACTTGACTTATCTCTGAAATTTCAAAGGATACCTCATATTTATTATCTACTGAATTTTCTGGAAGGGAGAAGTTCATTTATTCTGTTGTTTTTATTCTTATTTTTTATAGCTCTAATTTTCAGGCCAACCTGTTCAAATCTGCAATTATACCTTTACTTGTACTATCTCTCCTTATTCTAACTTACCATATTGGGTATCCTTTATTTTACAGAACATTTTGAACCTGCCATGTGTCAAGAACTTTGGGATACATGATCAGTAAGATTGTAAGGCTTCTCCAAATTGATGCTCTCTTTCTGAAGTTACAGTGGCAAGAAGTGCATGAAGCAGTTCAGGTGAGGCTATAACATTTTTTTTGTATAAGGAGTTGATAAGGTTTTATGTTCACTATTTATCTTTACTCTACTCATTTCTTGGCCTTCTTGGTTATCAAGTAGTATAGTTTCAAAAAAATACGTTTCAATGCATGTTAGACAATTTTCTTATAAAGAATTACCTTCTTATAAATCATAATTTATAAATCTTACAAGTTTAATTTTTATTTGCTCCTTAATGAATGCTCTTACATTTTTTCATATTAAAACTACTAGTGACCCAGTGCACGGATTCGTGCACATTGAAAGGAAATCAATTAGAAGAAATATTTTAATATCGCTATTAGTCCTTTCTCTATAATAGAAGTGTCAACCAAATTCACAATCAACAAAGACAGATGGAAACACACGCATTTGATTGGCACCAGCCATTTGGTTACAGTGTAAAAAGTTTCTACCTGGCTATAAAGCAAGTTGTGTTCCTGGGCTGAAGAAACTCCAAGGAGGCTAATCGCTAGGGAGAGGAAGCCGGGTGTTGCTATGTGACATCATTACCCGGCGCCCACAGTGACTGTTTCTGGGCTGGGCTGTGGGCCACATTTCGCACCATGGAGTCTCACCATGGAGTCTCGGCAGCATCAGCTGCAATTTGGTGGGGTGATGCTCTGGGGTGGTGGCGGAGTCTGTGTCCTACTTGGTGGAAGCCAAGTGTTGCTTTGTGGGCGCCAGGTCCGCAGTGCCATTTCTCTGTAAATGGCAGTGCGTGTCATGGCAGCTTCTTCATTGAGTGTCTGCCCCTTGGTGATCAGTGTGTGTCATAGCAACTGGTCAGATGTTTGGACACTTAGCATATTAGCCTTTTATATATATAGATTTTGTCATTTTACCCATTGAAATAGCTTCGTTATATCTTGTTGGATTTATCTCCATTGGCACAGAATTCAGTTTTCTACAACATGGCTATTATTTTTAGGCTTACAATGGCACTCTGCTCTCACTTTCTCAGCACTACCATTTGTAAAAGATTTAGTAAGAATGATTTTGGCATTCATATTATTTCTCTGTCAGTTTTATGTAATGGACATTGAGATTTTCTGTGAAGGAAAAAATATTTTTCGGAGTGATAGACATTCAGAAAGAATTTTTTTTAAGAATTTTTTTTAATCTATTCATATTGTTTCAGAGAAGGAGGAGAGAGAGAGAGAG
>NW_006290460.1:388345-395560 GCF_000327345.1 Myotis davidii
CATTTTTTAAGGGTTAAGTTAAACTGGACAGTAGAATCAGGTTGCAGGAGTTACCTACAAAGTAAGAATAACCATTTCAATATGCATTGACTAACTGATTTTCAGGATAAATATCTTTATATGCTCTACCATTGCATTTTTCATGCTAGAACATTCCTACATTCTACTGGTCAGAGCTCCTCATAGCAATAATTATAGAGTCAGTTGATAAGAAAACCAGGAACCTTAAATAAATTATCAAAAAAAAAGTATAGTAGAATCTTTGATAGTCAAGGAAGTACTTTTCTGATACCCAAAAGTATAACTGATTCCACAAGTTGATTTAAAAACACAGAAGGTGCCATCATACCTCTCACTTTAATCACAAATCCCTAAGCCACATTAAGGGAATGCAGACCCACAGAGTCCCACTTCTCTAAGATCCCAGTCTTGATGCTGGCCCCAATATCATGGCTTGCTCCCTCCTTCAGGCTCCCATACTCTCTGAATTTCTATCATAGCAGGCTATGAGGTCATTTAGTCCATATTACACTGGCCCTACCCATTGACTTCCTCCAAGTTTCCATGGCCAGTCTTCATCCATCAGTCTGGTATAGAGGTAGTCAAGAGACCAGATTCTGACTTCCACTCCTGAGTTCTAGTCTTGATTTTGCCAATAATTTATTCTCTTATGAATATACCACTGTCTCTTCATTGTAAAGTTAGAGTGTTGTACAAAATAATCTCTATATGTCCTCTTAGCTCAAAATATTCTCCTTTTCTGATGCGGTACAGTGTAGTATAAAGGTAAATCACATTAGCAATAGAAATGTATATTTTACCAGTTTTCCTCTCAGCTCTTTTGCTTTCTCAGAGCAATTTTCAAGAGCAATTTTAATGTAGTCCCAATGGCTAAATTAAGTTTCTCTTCCAATGTTACCCCCAGTCATGTGATTGGGTGTACAGATAAATGACAAAATAGTTGCAGAGGAGAAAGGTAAAGTGTAACATGCAAGAGTATTGCTCTATTATATTGGTTAATTATGCTGATGTGAGAGATAATGCTCTGGATGAGGAAATATGGAATTTTGGGGTGAATCTAAATTCATATTAAATTTAAAAACTATATATGCCATGAAATTGGGGAATTGCCCTTGATGAAGGGTGATGATACCCTGATCCAGCTAAACTAGCCAGCTCATTCTCCAATTGTGCCATAAGCATTTCTCTTTGACCACTGAAATGCGTTCTCTTTTTCCCCCCTTAAACTTGTTGAAAGTTCTGCTTCATCCTAAAGACCTTGATTGAGTTCTAACTTTTAAATTTTTGTAGGAAGATTTTTCTAGCCACCCAAACTTAGAATAGCCTCTTGCTCTTTTGAATTGCTAGAGCACAATTATTTGCTCCATTTAGATTGCACTGACCTTATGTTGCCATTTGTTTTTATTTATCTCTTGATGAATATTTTCTATCTTTCCAACTAGATGTTAAGCTTCTTGTGAAAGACCATGTCATGGCCCTCTATCTGTCCTCAGCATCTGGCTCAACGCCCAGCACACAATCATCACCCAATAAAAAGCTTATTAGTGGTAATAGCACATAATTCCATGAGAATCACTTAAATATTATTGACTGCATATTACTGGAGAAATTACTGTCTGACTCTCCTTGGCAAGAACACCATATCTTCATTCACAAGGAAAGGAGCCTTGTAGCCCTGAATGCCAGCCACGGATGACCTGAAGCCGAGTCAATCAAACATTTGTTGTAGACATGAAAAGTGTTTAGTAACTGTCACAGTGTTGTCTTAATCCTTTCAGTCTGCTATAACAAAATAACCACAGACTGGGTAGTTTATAAATAACACAAATTTATTCCTCACAGTTCTGGAGGCTAGAATTCCAAAATCACAGAGTGCGAGCGTGGTCTGGTGAGGGTTCTCTGCCAAGCTGCATCCTGCCAATCGTTCACTGTGTCCTCACATGGCAAAGGGTCTGGGGATCTCTGTGAGGTCTCTTCTATAAGTCACCAATCCCGTTCATGAGGGCTCCACTTTTACAATCTAATCTCCTCCCAAAGGTCTCACCTCCTAATATCATCAACTTTGGGAGTTAGAATTTCAACATACGAATGGGTGGACGGGTCACAAATATTCAGGCCATAGTAATAGTTATACTAGTAAGCTAGTAGATAGCACTGAACTTTTATGTGGTTTTTAATCCTGTAGGCATTAAATGTCATCAAGAGTCCTAACTGCATCAGTCACTATAGTAGTAAAAGGGAAATATAAGCTACTAATAGCTTACACTTATAGAATATTTTACATATATTTGCTTATTTAATATTTACAATAGCTCTTTGATATAGGTAGTAACATTATTCTTATTTTAGAGAAATAATATTTCTCATCTTAAAGATGCAAAAACAGGCCCTGACCAGTTTGGCTCAGTGGATAGAGCATCGGCCCGTGGACTGTAGGCTCCCAGGTTCGATTCCGGTCAAGGGCATGTACCTTGGTTGCGGGCACATCCCCAGTAGGAGGTGTGCAGGAGGCAGCTGATCGATGTTTCACTCTCATCGATGTCTCTAACTCTCTCTCTCTCCCCTCCTCTCTGTAAAAAATCAATAAAATATATATTTTTTAAAAAGATGCAAAAACAGGACACAGAAAGGTCATGTAACTTTTTCAAGATAGCATAGCTATTGAGAGAGAGAGAGAGAGAGAGAGAGAGAGAGAGAGAGAGAGAGCTGGGATCTGAACCTAGATGGCCTGACTCCATTGTCTAAAATTAACCTGCCATAAAATAAGTTGGTTTCTTTTATTCTATGACTGGTTAGATATAAAACAGTAAAGATGATTTTAATTAAAGAAATTTGAGCATTAGGTAGCTTTTTCAAATGGGAATGAAGACCATATGAGAGCTGAAAAAGAACCCTGTGAGAAAATGCATTGCACTAGCTCAAGGTCAGCCTATGATCCTCAGCTCCTGCCCTGTCTTTTAGTTCTTTCCCATTAGTGTGAAAGCAGAAACAGGAGCCCTGGCCAAGGAGAAGAGGCCTTTCATCTTCCCAGGCAGGGGGACCTTTGGGAAGACAGGCTGATGAGAGCTGCGGGGGAGCTGAGCCATTTAAAAAACACATGAAAGTAAGAGCTTAAGAGAGAATTTTTATGAGGATGGCAAAGTCGAGGGTGTATGCTTATGCACGCATGCAGGAAACGTGGGTTAAAACTGATCAGTGATTAAAATTCCTTAGACATTTAAAATGCAAATGATTTTTAAAATGTCATATTCTTGACAAGCAAACATTCTTATATATGATAACGACAACGTGGTACTTTCTTCTAGAGAATATTTGAAGTTGCCTGAAATCCACTAGTTCTCTAGGACATATTTTTAGGTAAAAATATTGCCTGCTGGGGCTAGGGAAAAAATTCCATTGATTCCTCATCCCTACCTTTTTATCCTTAAGGAAGTGTTGGGGCAATGAAGCTTTTCCTTTTTCACCCTTTGCACAGATCATGGCACATACCCTTCAGCGTATTTTGGGAAGAAAATGTCACAGTCTCCTGATTGTCAAAGCAGTCAATTCCAACTCACTGCCCTGGTTTCTTAGAGACTGAAATCACATATTTTCAATGACACCCAGTTTTTCTTTGTCTTTCTGAGCGCGTTGCCGCGGTTTTCTCACTGACACATGCCACCAGTCAAGTTCTTCAGTGTGAATCGTGACGACTCTGACTCGCTAACTGGGGCCTTCTAATGACAGGGCGAAGTTTGAAGATTTCACTTTATTTTGGCACACAGGGTGGTGACTCAAGATTTAATTTTCTTCAGGCCACCTAATTAATAAAACTCTCTAATTTTTGTCAGGGTACATTTAGCAGGGCTTTAAATAACTAGTTCTCAAAGAGCCCTATTTTGCTATTGTCAAAAATTGTTCTTTAAATCTGCTAAAAATATCCCAGGATACAGTAAGGGGAATGTACAGCTTCCATCCCTTGTGAGTCTATGTTGAGTTCCTCTTGCATTTGGCTGTTTTAACCAGTTAACTGCCACCATACTTTGAATTTAATTTAAAAAGGTCTGCCACTTGCGTCTACAGATGCTTATGGCATACAAATGGTTAACTATATCTCAGAAAGAGTGAGAGGAAGGTGGAGTAGAATTTGGTACCAAAACTGTAGGGCTTAAGTGACTAAAGATTGCCTCCTGCCTCCAGAGAGGTTCAGAAAAAGAGAGTTTAAAATTTCTAGGCTCATCCTGTCTTCCCTTTTCTTCCTCTCATTTATTTTAAGTCTGCTTATTTTACCTGAACAAATTAATTTCATTGCAAAACTAATTCAGTTGGAGTTGCATTCTTCTTCCAAAGAATAAGGTGGAAAATTGTCCCTTTGATTTTACTGGAATCAAATTGCTTTAATTAGTTTGATTAGTGGTCAAAGGCAGGAAGTCTAATAGACCAGTGACAAAAATTACACATGGAGGTCAAGGACTATACTATGATTTTGAAAACACTTACATAATGAAAAGATTACTAAACCAATTTTTATTCACTTATAGTCTCTGTGCCGTTGCAGTGAAACAAAACAGCCCTCGTGCCTCTGATTCACTAATTTATGAATTCAATGAATATATTTTGAACATTTTTTATGTGCCAGACTGGAGAACTTACATTTGTATTTTATTTAGAAACATAATTTATTTGTTTATTCAGTGAATATATTGAGCATCTTCTATGTGACAGACAATGTTTCAGGTGGAGGTAAACAACAAGGTAGCTAAGCAAAATATGCATTCCTTTAGATAGTGACAAGTGCTAAGGAGAAAAATAAAATAGGGAAAAGGGAATATGAAGTATCCTAAGGAATTCTAGTTTTAGAGAGTGTGGCTAGAGAAGGTCTAGTTGAGTAGTTGGCATTTCCATAAAAACTGGGAGGAAAAGAGGGGCTGCTATTAAGGAGAAGAATGTGCCAGGCAGAGGCCCTCTGAGGTGAGGGAAACCAGGAAGATATGAGGCACAGCAAGGAAGCGAACGTGATCAGAGCAGAGTAAACAGAGAGAAAAGGAGAGGAGCGAGGATGAGTCAGAGATACCAGGGGCCTCATCATGGAGGGTCTTATACATCATTATGAGGACTTTGTCTTTTTCTCAGAGTAAGGTAAGAGTTTTAAATAAGTGAAGGTTTGAAACAGAGGAATGTTATGATTTTGGCTTGAGGACTTTTCGGTGGAGTTGCTGGACCCTATTTAAACTTCACCCACTCAAACCTCTTCTTCACTTGTGGTCAGACTTTCTTTGCAGTCTGTCCCAGTTTTGTGTGGCTACTGCCTCCACTCACAGGCATTTCCCTAATAAAATACTTGGATGTTTAATTCTATCCAGGCTTCTGCACAGAGGACCCAGGTTAACCTACCACACTTGCCTACCTATCCTCTTACCTTTTCAGTCTCTTTCATTGGTGTTTCTTCATCTCCCTGAAGTCAAAGTGCAGATATGTCCTAGGACTCAGTTCTTGGACTTCTCATTTGCATCCATACTCATTCCCTTGGAGATCTTTCTAGTCTTATGACTATACACACACACACACACACACACTCACTCTCTCTCTCTCTCTCTCTCTCAGATGTCTTTTTAAAATTAAACTCATTGGGGTGACATCACTCAGATGTCTTTGGGAACCTCTCAAATTTAACACATCCAAAATTGCACTACTGACATTATCTCAAATCTCTCTTTTCCTCTCACATTTCTCACCATCTCAGTACATTACAAACCCATCCTTCTAGTTGCTATGGCCATTTTTGACTCTCTCATTCATCACTTCTTGTCATCCATATATCCTGTCATTTATAAATCCAAAATATATCCAAAATATCTCTCTCTCTCTCTCTCACACACACACACACACACACACACACACACACACACACACACACACCCTTTGATAATATGCTGGCCCAATGCATATCATCTCTCACCTGGATTATTGCAACGTTATGTAATCTGTTTCCTGCTTCTCTTCTTGCCCCACCTTCACCTTGTTCTCAGAAAAGCTGCCAGAGCAATCTTGTTAAAACTCAAGCCGAAGTCAGCCATCTGAGGAGTGTCCATTTCCCAGCAATGCGCCTGCTCGATATCCCTGACAAAGGCAGTCATTGGGAAGCTTGGCTTTGTATACCATGCCAGCATGGCAATGGATTTTAGAAGCATCGATTGAAACCCTTGGTCAATTAAGCTGCCTCTAGTTGTTTTCATGCCTGTCAAATGTGGTAGCCCAATTATGTATTGCTGTAAAATAAACCAACCTATCACTTGGTGCCTTAAACAAATAATTTCTTATTCGATGTCAAGGCTATGTGAATTGACTGGGCTCAGCTAGGTGGGTCTTGCTTGATGCCTCTCATCTGGTTGTAGTCAGACCTTGGTTGGATCTGGAGTCACTGAAGGCTTGATTGGGCTGAAAGGCCAAAATGGCTTCTTCACCCACATGTCCGGGACCTTAGTGCTCTTCCACATGGCCTCCTGGGCTTCCTACATGGCAGCTTGGAGCTCCGAGAGGCAAAAAACAGGATCTGCCAGTGTTTTTAAATGTTAGATCTGGAACTTAAAGTGTTATTTCTATAGTCAAAACATATTCTATTAGGCAAAACAATGAGAGGCCATCCTAGAGTCCAGGGGGTAGAGGAGTAAACACCACTTCTCAGTAGGAGAGTGGCATGCATTCACATGGAAAAGAATTAGAACTATCTTTGGAGATAAGCTATCTCACCAAGTGAAGAAAATATTTGAAGAATGGAGAGAGTAATCAACTTTGTCAAATGTTATTGAGAGGTTATTAAAAATGAGGATGCGATGTACTCAACAATGTAACTTTGTTCAGAAAATATTTTCTGTAATGGTATAGCTAAAATGTGACTAAAAGTATTTGGGAGGTACCTGCAAAAAAATGAAACTAGACGACCAACTTACACCATACACAAGAGTAAAATCTAAATGGATAAAAGACTTAAATGTAAGTCATGAACCCATAAAAATCTTAGAAAAAAGTTTAAGCATCAAAATATCAGACATCTCACATAGCAGAATTTTTTAAAATGTGACTAAGTATTTGGGAGGTACCTGCAAAAAAATGAAACTAGACGACCAACTTACACCATACACAAGAGTAAAATCTAAATGGATAAAAGACTTAAATGTAAGTCATGAACCCATAAAAATCTTAGAAAAAAGTTTT
>NW_006290460.1:397693-401031 GCF_000327345.1 Myotis davidii
AGAGTATGGGAGAACATATTTGCCAATGATACATCAGATAAGGGGATAATTTCCAAAATACACCTGTATAAAGTACTCATACATCTCAACTGAAGAAAGACAAACAATTCAATTAAAAATGGTTAAAGGACATAAATAGACACTTCTCCAAAGTGGGCATATAGAAGGCCAAGAGACATATGAAAAAATGCTCAGTCACTAATCATCCAGGAGATACAAATCAAAACAACAATGAGTTACCACCTCACCCCTGCAATCACTAAATCAACAAACAACAAGTGCTGGTGAGGATGTGGAGGAAAAGGAGCCCTAGTACACTGCTAGTGGGAGTGCAGTACAACCACTATGAAAAAGTGTGGAGTTTCCTCAAAAAATCAAAACTGGAACTGCCATTTGATCCAGTGATCCAACTTCTAAAAAGATATCCTAAGAACCATTGAAACACCAATCAGAAAGAGTAAATGCCCCTCTATGTTCATAGCAGTGTTATTTACAATAGCTGAGATCTGGAAACACCCCCAAGTGCCCACCAGCAGATGAGTGGATAAAAAAAGTATGGTACAGTTATGCAATGGAATACCATGCAGCAATAAAAAAGGAAGAACTCTTACCATTTGCAAGAGTATGGATGGACCATGATATTACTCATAGGTGGAATCTAATGAACCAAATAAACTGATGATAAAAGATATACCCAGAGTCATAGAAGCATGAACAGACTGTTGAACCTCAGAGGGAAGGCAGGGGACGGTGGGTGGGAAGGGATCAACCAATGAACTTATATGCATATATGCATAACCCATGGACACATACAATGGGATGAGTGAGATCATATATGCTCCCCTAGTTCATAGCATCATTAATCCCAATAGCTGAGTGGATAAAAAAGCTGTAGTACATTTATACCATGGAATACTATGCAGCTGTAAAAAAGAAGGATCTCTTACCCTTTGGGACAGCATGGAGGGACCTGGAGAGCATTATGCTAAGCAAAATAAGCCAGTCAGAGAAAGACAAATATCATATGATCTCACTCATATTGTGGAATCTAATGTACAATATAAACTGACAAACAAAATAGATCCAGAGACATGGAAGCGTGCAACAGACTGACAATTCCAAAAGGGTAGGGGGAGGTGGGAAGAGATTAATCAAAGAATTTATATGCATTAATCCATAACCCATGGACACAGACAATAGTGGGGTGAAGGCCTGGAGGAGAGGGCGGGAGGGGGCCAATGTGGGGAGGGGGAAGAGACATCTGTAATACTTTCAACAATAAAAATAAAGTGCTTTAAAAGAGATATGGAAGAAAAATAATTGGACCTAGATAGTATAGACACTTTTGTTCAAAGAGAAAAAGTGAGACAGTAGCAGGAAAAAGGGTCAAAGAAAGGGTTATTTCAAATGAGAAATACTATCATGTGTATGTATGCTTATAGTAATGACAAATAGGAAGGGAAAGATGGTTATAAGGGGAAAAAAGGAAGAAGAATTGCTAAGTAATTTCCTTAAGCAGGCAAAAGAGGCTGAAACTAACATAGAAGTAGAGGGCTTGGCCTTGGTGTAAGGACAGCTTATGAGCACAGATGCAGGTAGTTGGGTAGATACAGTTAGGGAACTAAGGGATTTCTCTTCTGATTGCATATATTTTCTCAGTGAAAGCAAGGTGTTCCACTCTGTGTAGGGATGCAATAGGGAAAATATAGAGTGTCCTCCAAAATGTATACACACACTAAATTGTAAAGGCAGTGTTTATTAAAATACATTTCATTTTCAAATTTGAGCTGTCACCAGTTAAAGTGTGTATACATTTTTTGGGTCACCTTGAAATTTTTTGAAGTTTTGAAGAAAAAAGGAGAGACATGAAAGTCATCCTGAAGAATGGGAAAATGAATTAATTTGGGGATAGAATGATTATTATGCAACCATAGGAGCACTCTGAGGTTCATGAATCAAAGGACCAGCAGTCAGCATAGTCTATATTTTATTATGCATGTTCAGCAGAACAGTGAAGGCAAGGACTAGTAGGAGAGATGGATTTAAGCAGAGTTGTTGTTTAGCCAACAGAGTAAGATAAAGCTATACACAGACAAGTGAATTATAGGTACATTCAAGAGGGGTGGGGGGGGGGTGATTGCAGTAATTGGTCATGAAGGTCCAGATGTTGACTTTGATCATTAAAGTAGTGTCCATCTCAAAATGCTATATTTTTGTGCTTGTGGCTTTTTAAATTTTGCCAGTGTTTGATTTATTCCTTATTTTATTCAGTAAATTAAAACTTCCCAACATTTGAATGTGCTTGTCCAAAAGACAGTGACTTTCCTAGTGTTAGAAGTATCCAGGCAGAGACTGAGCCGATGCTCTGTGTGAGATATTTAAAAGAATTTATATTTCAGAAAAATGTTGAGCCAGAACATTTTTAAGAGTTTACTGGGGTTCAACTCTGATATTCTACTAGAGGCCCTGTGCACAAAATTCATGCACAGTAGGTTTCCTAGGCTTGGTTGGTAATCAGGGCCAATCTGTGGAGCTACCAGAAAGGTAATTGGGGGCCCCTGCTGACACTCACCTTGGCTGGCCTGGGGCCTGCAGGCTGGGGGCAGCTCCTGCATTGAGCATCTGGCCTCTGGTGGTCAGTGTGCATCATAACAACTGGTCGTTCTGCAGTTCAGTTGATTTGCATATTAGGCTTTTATTATATAGGATAGGACTATAATCAGCAAGATGAAATTAACTTGAAGTATTGACCTCTTCCATGGCCTAGGGACCCACCCAGAATAAGCCAACTAAACAAATTTCTTAAACTATCATAGTCTGCCTTCAAAAGCCAGGTAGTTTTCTCTTTACGTTTCTATATTTATAGTATATTGCCACTTGGTCCAAAAATTAATCCAGGTACAAAAAAATATATCAGTGAATGTGAAGACTCTGCTTTAGCTCGAAGGGAGGAAATCTAGGGCAATTCTATTATCCATAACAGCCATGTTCAGAAAGCTGAGTCAGACATGAATACTTTATAGAGCGGAGGCGGTATCATTGTTCACTTCAGTCAAAGTTAGGAACACATTTTGGGCCACCTTTTCTAATTGAATGGATCGATTTGTAGAAATACAGACCACAAGGTCTGCATCAACAGTGGGCTTGTTATGCCTCTTGAAGATCTCTACAGTGATATGAGGATTGCACGACCTATTGTTGTTTCCTTAAACACTCTAAGTTCTATGACCACCTCTAAAGTGAAAGTTGTATTTTGAAAAGAACTGTAGTTCAAGAACTGTAGTTCAATGTGGTACCTCTGGCCAAAAAAACAAACAAACAAACAAACAAAAAAGTGT
>NW_006290460.1:401057-407118 GCF_000327345.1 Myotis davidii
ACAGCTTTAGATCTGGCTCCAGCACTGAGGCCTCTGCTGCTGAAAGCAGGTATCTGGTTTGTTTGAGTTCTATAATCGAAACACTGTATCAACTCCAGCTCTGAGATCCCGGAGGGCTGAAAGCAGGTTTCTGGGGTTTTGTTTAGCTTCTATATTTGTAACTATGTTTCGAACTGCAAGCTTAGAGGCCAGCAAGGCAGGCAGGGAACGGTGGTTTCCTCCATCACTGAAGCAAGCAAGCCTCATGTTAGCTTCAAGCTGCCTGGCTGCTGGCTGGCATCTTCGCTGGCAGTTAATTTGCATATCTCGCTGATTAGCCAATGGGAAGGGTAGCGGATGTATGCTAATTACCATGTTTCTCTTTTATTAGTTAGGATGATTTGCTTTAGAATTAATTGTGTACTTGTGTGTAGTTCTCTATAGGAGATGCTATGAAACTTACAAATATATATTTTATATACTCTCTGATCCCAGCATGGTTATAGTTTAGAATCTTTTAAAAGCAAGTGTAAAATATAGATGTACATGGTTCAAGAAGCCAGGTGACCTTTCGTGATGCCACAGAATACTGAAACTCAAGTTTTAATAGTTGATGAAAGTTGATACTTATTCATCTATTAGTTTCTGCTCATATGCAACTGCCTTATGTTTGCCCTGACCCTATCACATCACCAGTAAACTCCAGGTTCAAGCGATTTGGCCTCCTAGAAATCTAATTCAAAGTGGGAAACAACTGGCTGATTTTACTTTAGTTACATATCTAAAAAATGGTGGATTCAAAGAATTTGTTCATAAAGGATCATTGGCAAATGTGGGGAAAGATAGGGTACTTTATGACTCCAAGCGGGAAGAATATCCTCCTTTTGCTGTCATGTAAACATAATCATAGTTTTTTTTGTGTGAAAGAAAGTGTCAGCAGTATATAGGCCATTTCTATATTCAGCCCCGGCATTAAACTGGGGCACAGCCGATGCACTCATTTCAGATTGTACCAATTAATGCAGGTGGACTTTTCATTTATAGCTGGCATATTCATTAGCTTGACAGAGATGATGGGTTTCATTGTGCCACATTCTGGTTGTTTTATGTATAGGGTTCTGGTGTTACTCTACAGACTTCGGGCCTTCAGGCAAAAAACATCAACCCTGAAGTTCATTACTTGTGACATTTGTGTCATTCGGAAGACATGAGTTCAGGATTAAACACAGGGTGTGCTGGCAGAGCTGGGAGGTTCTCTAGTGGAAATGCTGTTGTCATGCCCAGTTAGGTTGGAATTATTCTCCTTCCAGAGGTGAGAAGGATTATGAATGGCAGAAGTTATTTTCAGGTTGCTGGAGTGCTCTGCTTTTACAAGATCCAGTCTAAATGTATGAAAAATGTGTATTAGAGAGAGGATTCATACCATAAATAAATCCTTTTCAGTATGTAAAGGAAATCCTTTAAATATTCAACTTTAAATATTCAAACTGCATTTTAAAATTGTTCAATTTGCCCAAAATAGTTTTTATATTTATTTTATAACAGGAGTTGCAGGAGAACATTGATTTCACACTTACTACTTATAATTGAAACTAAAAATAAAATTTTTTTTAAAAAAAACGGGGCACGGTAGAGGAGATGTCATGAGTCAAATTTGCAATGCTTAAACTACAAAATATAAAATAAAAGGAATCGTGTGTCAGATCAGGCGAGCAGGTGAGTTGGGTGGGCCTGAGAGTGGAGAGGTGGGTGGGAAAGCTGCCAGCTGCTCCCTCCATGTACGGGGGAGGATTTGTAGGGAGTGTCAGGAGAATGACAAGACAGCTTGGCAACCAGAAAAGTAGCAGAAAATATGGTGGGAGGACTTCAGTGTTGAGGCAAGGGCTATTTGGTTTGTGCTTTCTCTGTGTGGGCTACTCACCTGCTACATGTGGGCAGTCCTGGCCCAGAGTTACAGAGAGCCAGACAAAGCTGGGAGCGAAAGTGAATTCTACCCATGATTAGAGATGCTAAAATTACCCCAGGCTAGCCTGGAGAAAATGAAGGAGAGGATCACTAAGCAAACTCTCCTGGTGTCTCTGGAAGTTGATGGTAGCAGAAATGGCTGCGTTCTCTAGTGGGGATATCAGTCATGCAACAGATGGCACCGAACACTGAAGCAAGTACTTGGTTCAGGAGGCCAGGTGACCTTCCTTGATGTCACAGAAGACTCTGGTGGGGTGGGAAGCCAATTTCCCTTGAGATTCCTGCTTGGATATCCCTCATTTAAACTAGCAAATAAACCTGGTGGCACACACTTTTGAGATGAGAAAAGGATTGTTTGAACTAGAAACAGTGAAAAAAAAGCAGCAGATGTCAGGAAGGATGTTGGGCTCTTCAGTCGAGGTCAGGGAGGAGGCATGAGGTGGTTTCTTTCCCTTGTGAAACCAAGCACCATCCTTAACATTCTGAGGATGCAGAGGTCGCTCACCGCTAAATGCAGGCATAACAGCAATGAAACCCACGCGGCCCGATGAGAGTCCAAGTGATTCATACATTGAAGATCTTCTGCATGTTGATGATCCACAGTGATTTGGATAGATGTGCTCCTTTTAAGAGCTGTGTCCATTCTCACAACAAACCTAAATCCCTAAGCTCTTTTAACATAATTTGGCTTCATAATTTTCAGCTAAGGGAAGCAAAAAGTAAAGGGTTGGAGTTTTTCAGTCGCATAGTGGTATCCCCTTTTGGAGTGCATCTATACATTATTTTAATGAAACTCCTTAGTACTAACTGTGGCAAATTCTGTCAGCCTACAGAGATCTATAAGAAGTTGAGTGAGTGGGACAACACCCCTCACCTAGCATTCTTAATACCTTGCAATCTTACCTTCTCGCTCTTTTTTGGGTCCTCAAATCCTCCACTAGTAATTTAAGTTTTGAAGCTCCCTTTTGGCCTACTTACACTCTCTCCTCCTTCAGTAATCTTCTCCATTCCTATGGCTGCAGATGCCATCTATGCACCAGTGACACCAAAATATAAAGCTCTACCTCAGTGTTTTTTCAAAACATGATTCCTGAACCAGCAGTAACAGCATCACGTGGATACTTGTTAAAAATTCAAATTCCTGTCCTATCTCCACCCCTACCCCAGACCTATAAAATCAGAAGCTCTGAGGGTGAGATCTGCTAAGGGCCGTTTAAAATACACTTTGGCTTAATTTACCTCAGCTGGACGCAGGGGGCCGGCAGAGCCACTCCCTGAAGGCGGGACCAGTCAAAGACTGGATGCCACCCAGCCTGACACTCCCACCCAGTGTTAAGGGGATGGATCTCATGATGTCAAAGGCCCACCCAGATGTGATGTAACTTCCTGTAACTCAAGTATATAATAAAGCAGCTTTCGGAGCTGGCGCTCACTCTGTGTGCTCTACCCCTCCAGGAGGGCAGGCACCACACCCAGCTTAAGCTTTTCATCTATTTTATGTCTGCCTTTCATTATTTTCCTCAACCCCGATAGCGCCTCCTACATGGCACGAACCGGTTCAAGTCTCCTTCTCCGTGCGGGACATGGGAAGAAGACAGCCCCAGGAAACCGCTCGGTATAGAGATCTATGTTTTAAAAAGCTCTACAGGTGATTCTGATACATATGTGCATAACCCATGGACACAGACAATTGTGTGGTGAAGGCCTGAGGGGAGAGCACGGGCTGGGTGGAAGGGGCCAATGGGCAGCAGGGGGCAGGGGGAGGGGGGAGACACGCAGAAGGAGGATATCTGTAATACTTTTAACAATATGTATATTAAAGACCATTGTTTTAACATGGTTAGTGGTATTTGGGGGCAAACTTCTCTCTCCCAGCTATTGTGAGTTCTTAACTGAAGTAAAAGTATTTGACAAATTAATTTATTTTGAATTAGGGGTTGAAACTGCATACTCTTCTGGATTATTGAGCATGATGTTATGCCTCAAATTAGAAAAAGTCTAATGTTTATCCATTTGACCAGAAGTAGCCTCGGAAAAGGCTGTGACCCACCGAAGGTATAAGGAGAAGAATGATTGATTATATACCTTAACCCAATAAGGGTTCATTTAATTTCTAAGGGTCTAATGATGTAACTAAAGACATTCCTTTCTATGTTGACTTAAAATGACTCTCACCCAGGCACAGGTCTGGATCGTTAAGAGTGTAGGTGTCTGCAGAAAAGTAGACCCAGTCAGACAGGAATCAACCAAAGACCAGAAAACCTGAGATTTTTTTCAAGATTTATGCCACTTATGAGAGTTTGATTAGAATTGGGAAAAGCTGATCATCTTATTTTTCTTACTTTCACAGCAAAGGTCTGGAATTAATCTGTTCTGGTTAGATTGTCTTTCCCATCTTTTTTTTTTTTCAAAATTAAATAATATCTTTACCTTTTTTTAATCTGGCATTTCTTTACCTATTCAACAGACCTTCCTGGTAAAAATCTATTCCCTCATTGTCAGATAATATTTCTAGTCCCTCTCAGTAGTATAAAGGATTTTTGATATTTGTTTTGTCTATTGAAGTTTGAGCTGTGAGGGGAGAAGGGATCTAAAGTGACAGCTTTTTATATATTATATATATATAATATATTTTATTGATTTTTTTACAGAGAGGAAGGGAGAGAGATAGAGAGTTAGAAACATCAATGAGAGAGAAACATCGATCAGCTGCCTCCTGCACACCCCCCACTGGGTATGTGCCTGCAACCAAGATACATGCCCCTGACCAGAATTGAATCTGGGACCCTTCAGTCTGCAGGCCAACGCTCTATTCACTGAGCCAGACCGGTTAGGGCTAAAGTGACAGCTTTAAATGGGGAAACATTGGTGAAAGAGTACAAACTTTCAGTTATAAACTGAATAATTTCTGGGGATTTCATGTACAGCATGGAAATTTTAGCTAACAATACTGTATTATATGGTACCTGAAAGTTGCTAAGAGAGTAGATATCTTAAATATTCTCACATCAAAAAAGACTTGGTAGATATGTGATGTGATGGAGCAATTAGCTAACCTATGCTGGTAATCATATTGCAATATATTAGTGTATTCAAATAAAAGCATTGTGCATCTTAAACTTACAGAATGTTATATAACAATTATGTCTCATGAAGCTGGAAAAAGTGATACAGTGGGGCCTTGACTTACAAGTGTCCCGACTAACGAGTTTTTTGAGATACCAGCTGTCTTTCGGCCGAATTTTTGCATTGAGTTGACAGCGTAATTTGAGTTAATGAGCTCCTTAATGAGCTCGGTCTCGGAACGAATTAAACTCGTAAGTCAAGGCCCCACTGTAGTTTTGATGCAAAGATGTCAAGTTGAATGCCTCAAACAATGCCAAATACTAATAAGAAAGGAAAAGTCACAGGGCAAACATATGGAGTTAGGGAGAAATAAAACTTTCATTATAGCAAGAAAGACAACAAAATTCTAAATAAGTAAAATATATAGTGATGAATGCTAAGGAGAAAAATAGCAGGGAAGAAACAATGTGCAGCCTAGGAAAAGAGGAAGTGAGCAATGTGACTCCCTCAGGACAGAGCAGTGCAAGCTGAGGAAGCAGCCAGGCAGAGACTCTGCAATGGGAGTGTGCCTGGGAAACATCAGCGACAACATGGCTGGAACTCAGTGGCCAAAGGGAAAAATAGGATTGAGGCCAGAGTCGGTGGTGTACCAGGTCATATAGAGCATTACGAATGACTGTAAGGACTTCCCCTTTTACTCTGGGTGTGTTGGAAAGACACTGTTGTTGAGCTTTTAACACAGATGTGATGTGATACGATAGAATCGCCATGGATGGTGGGTTGTTATTAGACTGCAGTGGAACGAAGTAGATTCCAAAGGCTAGTTAGGAGGTGAGACCGAGATGTGTCAGAGGTGATGGTGATTTAGATGAGGGGAGTGACACTGTTCACAGGTCTGCTGAAAATAGCCTAGCATCAATAATACATAGAGATCTTTCAGCTCTACCAGTCTCTTAAGACCCCTGCCCCTACCATGAAGGCAAAAGACACTTGAAAAGAGGGGTTATACTGGCAGAGACCAAATGGCAAGAGATAGGTTGCTGGCTGTTTG
>NW_006290460.1:407151-414384 GCF_000327345.1 Myotis davidii
TGCTGTTGACTGGGGCCAGAAGACAATCTGTGGCCTAGCGGAGCCTGGCCTTGTTGGAAAGGGCGGTGGGATTGTAACACAGCCACAAAGAAGGGCCAGGTGGGAAGCATCTGGTGCTGCCTAATGCAATTAGCTAAATGATAAAAATGCACAGGCCTGTGGACATATGTGTCCCTTTTACAGTGATATTTTTTAGTAGGCTGGAGGCATGGGGTTGGAGGGATGAGGTGAGGGGACTGGTGCAGGAAGTCAGAACACATGGAGCTGAGCATTTGCCTGAGCCCAAACAGTCTGATTCTGCTTCCAACTGACAATACACCCAGAGCTCTTAACTTTGTTCCAAAAGGCTCTTTGTTCTTCTGTTTGAACATGCATCTGCTAGCTGACAGCTTGGGAATTTAAGCGTTTAATTCTATTTCCTGCCAAAAACCACCCCTTCCTACTAAACTCAGGACTAAGTGATTGCCAAAGTAACCAATTAGTCTTATCTCTTTTCCAAGAGACACCAGCTACATTTTCACATGAAAGGGAATATTTCCAGGTACAAAATCTACAGGAATATAATGATAGTGGGGAGGTCGGACAGAGGGAGAGAGCTAATTATGTGGGGGAAGGAGGGTGGGTGATAGAAATCCAGCACAAAAAGCTGGATGGAGTATGCCAAGAACCTAACCCAGCTCCTTTGTCATCATATTTGGTCTTGGGTTTTAGGTAAAAGTTCATCAGAAAAACATGGAAGAATCAATAAATGCTGTGTAGGATGATTTTTACCTAACAGGAAAATACTCATATGACTACTGACAGAGGTGAAATAACTTTTCTTTGCATATTGCTGTGGCTACACTTTTTTCTTCTTTGTTTTCACGGTCTCCGATCATATTCTAGATCAAATTGACCACAAATATCTAACTATCGCTTTGAGATCATTTGCACATTTTTTACTTTTCTCACTTCTCTCATATCTTCTCCTCTTTTTAGCTTTTTTTTTTTTTACAAAAAAGTATATCTTTTTAATTGATTTCAGAGAGGAAGGGAGAGGGAGAGAAAGAGAGAAACATCAATGATGAGGGAGAATCATTGATCGACTGCCTTCTGCATGTCCCACACTGGAAATTGAGCCTGCAACTCGGGGAATGTGCCCTGCCCGGGAATCATACCATGTCCTCCTGGTTCATAGGTCAAAGCTCAACCACTGAGCCACACCAGCCGGACTCTTCAGCTTTTTAATATACTCACACATAATTGCATAGAATTATAACATTTTATTAAGCTAAATCACTAAGCCTCAAAATTTACTTTCATAGGTCAAAGCCATAGATCATTAAACTTTTCCAGGATATTAGACTGAGACAGACACATAAATAAGAATCCTTCAGACAAGTTTCCTAAGCCATATGGTTGGTCAATCAACCTACTAATGTTAGTAGACTCCACCTTTAGGATCCTAGGCAATGCTTTCTGAAGGATTAGCTCAGATCCCTGTGCCCTGCATAATGCTCCTAAAAGGATAACTAAGATATTTAAAACTTGAAAGCATTAAGCAAGACTACATATTCAAGATCCTTTGACTTTTTCATGTTACAATTTTAGTTTCTGAGACCAGCACAAGAGGTCGATATAGCTGTCCATGCTTCTGAGAGGTAATTTTAAAATAATGTATTTATCAAAAAATGTCTATTAATGGCTAATGGATTCCCAATATCCTTTTGTGTAACTTGTATCAGTGACTGCCCAAAGCTCTTTGGTTTACCATTCTACTGTGAATGACTAAAATATAGATTGGTCTGAATAGTTTCTTAGTAATAAAACTGATTAGAAAAGATTCCACAATTAAAAACTTTTCAGATGTTACACTATGACTTGAATCCCCTGAACTACTGCGAAAATGGTCTTTAAAAATGAAACATTAGAAATAATGAGAGGATGCTGGAGAATGAAGAGTAAAGTAATGCAGAACAAAAATACAATTTATTAGAATTAACATTACATTTAACTAATTATTTATAATTAATATGTTCAAGTTCAAATAATGTTTTAAGAAAAAAGTAGATTTTAAAATCAGAGGGGAAATAAATTGAAACTGAAATAAATCAAAAGTATAAGGATGATGAGATATTTATGTCAATTTAATGAAAACTAGTGTCTATAAGAGATAATGGAAAGAAGGGGTCTGGTTCTTTGCATAGTTTAGACTAGGGAAGCATAACATGGTTTGCACACATTTGGAATACAACCACCTACTAAGGGAATTATCTCAAAGAACTATGCCAGAGTCAAATGAGATTATTAAGGACAAAAAACCACTCCCATTATTACAATGTCACATTTATAGCAGGAAGCCCGTATAAAAGCCCAATTTCCACACTAAATTGGGGACTATCTCACTGGAAAGCAGATGGAGTCAAAAGAGAGAACAGAGGTGGAAATGGCTAAGGGCTTTGTATAAATATGTAAATTTCTAGATAAAGAAAAGTCTATTCTTGCAGGAAGGCTGATTATTTTTAGTGATAGAGACTTTTGAATAATTTCATTCCTCAGTGGGTATTGCCTGTTTCTATCGCCTGTGACAGAGAGACCAATGTCATAGGTCTTGCTGTAAAATAAATCAGTAAATTCTTTAACACTCAATAGCCCTTGCACCCTCCCCCACCTGCGGTCAAGTACAGGAACAGGTGAGAGATGAAAGGGTGTTAACTAAAATATTGACAAAATATTTAACAATATAGCACTTAAATATTCCAAAACCTTTGCCTTCATGAAAATGATGGTCAAAACAAAGAGAAAAATTAACAGTTATTACAGTATTATTGACTATATTCCCTATTCCATAAATTACATCCTGTGAATTATTTTATAACTGGAAGCTATGAACTTTGGGTCATTATAATGTGTCAGTGTTGGTTCATCTGTTGTAACAAATGGACCACCTGGTGCAGGATGTTGATAATGGGAGAGATTGTTTGTGTGGAGGCAGGGGGTATATGGCAACTATCTATACTTTCCTATCAGTTTTGCTGTGAACCTAAAATCACTCTGACAAAGAAAATCTATTCTTTTTAAAAAGCTAATTATAAACTCTAGAGAAAACAAAAGTTGTCCAAAAAAAGGAAGAGCACTCACATTTCTCTATATGGCTCAGCCAGGACCAAGTCCAGGTTTTATAAGGCCTGAAACTTAAACAATTGGGGGAGAAAGAAAGGGGACTCCTAAAGAAAAGAAGAGCACTTTATCAGAAATAAATGTGATTAAAGCTCAAAAATGTATATCTTTGACAAGCACGATTGAAAGAAAAGATACAGGTTATGCAAAGAGGAAAGTTTGGATAGGGGTCGTCTCAATGTGCAGAATTTTACTGATATTGCACATTTAGTGTTAATGGTAGTGTAACAGCTGCCTCGAGGGTGCTATTTTCATTTAAGTGGTAAGTCCAGTAGGTTGGACTATATGAGGTATCCTAGGCAATTTACACACAAAATAATGTTTAGGATATAAAACCTAACACAAACCACATGCAAGAAAGTTTGTACTGCCCTAACCGGTTTGTCTAACCAGTGGATAGAGCGTCAACCTGCGGACTCAGGGGTCCCAGGTTCGATTCCGGTCAAGGGCGTGTGCCTTGGTTGCGGGCACATCCCCAGTGGCGGGTGTGCAGGAGGCAGCTGATCGATGTTTCTCTCTCATCGATGTTTCTGACTCTCTGTCCCTCTCCCTTCCTCTCTGTAAAAAAAAAATCAATGAAATATATTTTAAAAAAAGAAAAAAGAAAGTTTGTACTAGCGTACAACTCTTCAAGTCTTCAGTGAATATAACCTTGCCAGTGAAACACACTGTACCTAATGCCTCAATCTGTCATCACTATTGGTGGAGTCTGGGCAAATAAAACCCACTTGTCAAGATGAAGACCCCATGTCTTCTTGGAAGCTAAGACTAGAAGGATATACTGTATGCCCCCAAGAGAAGGTGATAGAGGACTAATATGCACTGACTTTGTATGAAACTGAATGAGCAGTAGAGAATGCATTCTTGAAGAACTACATAGAGGTGTAGAGGTGAAGGCCAAATAAATGCTGTATGTGGCATGGACTGTGAGAAAGCCATGTTTATCTTGGTGCCTTGATTATACTTACCTCTATGGTCCTATATTGTTAATAGGTCCTCTAATACCAGGTACAACTGCAAATAGCCCTGAATCACAAATGAGGTCACAGTCATAGTCACTGGTTGACCATACTGAGTTTTTCCAGAGCAAGTATTGTTCCATGTATTGCATTCTCAAAGTGGACTACCGCCTAATGGATTATCCTGCTCACTCTGCAATCGGAAGTCTTCTTCCTGCACTCCCACTTGAGTGGATTCCCAAACTTTACAAGGAAGGCAAACCATGAAGTTCTGGGGAAATCTTATTTTGGGAATAAAAAAAAATCACACTATAAAATAATTGGGTTAAACCCAGTGTAACAGTTATCTTAATCAGAAGAGACTCATGAATAGACAACAAGGACTAAATTACAATCCTCCCAGAGTTAACTCATTGTTGGAAATCTTCTTACAGTTCCAGAGAGAATAAAAAATAATGTGTTTTTTTTTACCTGATTAAGTTTAATGCTTCCTTAGGCAAATAATACAATTGCTGCATTTGCAACTTAATCCAAATTCATCAAGGTGTACCTCTCATCAGTGTTCTAGTCAGATGGCCCACCTGGGACCAGATCCATCTCTGTTAATCAAGGATGCTTTGGAATAAGCAGGACCCTTCTAAACAGTATTGTCTGACCACCAACAGGTAAAAAGTCAGTCCTGGAGTTGAAGCCCATACGGCCATTGCAATGGCAGGTTTGCACGAAGACACCTCCACTCTTGTTTCTCAGTACATGTAGCCAAAGTAGGGTTTGAGTGAGGAAAAAAAACGATTCTTCTAATTTTTTCTCCTGAAAATTGGCTTGTGGAAATGAGACTTACCACTTAACTGAAAATAGCACCCTCGAGGCAGCTGTTACACTACCATTAACACTAAATGTGCAATATCAGTAAAATTCTGCACATTGAGACTACCCCTATCCAAACTTTCCTCTTTGCATAACCTGTATCTTTTCTTTCAATTGTGCTTGTCAAAGATATACATTTTTGAGATGTAGTCACATTTATTTCTGATAAAGTGCTCTTCTTTCCCTCAGGAGTCCCCTTTCTCCATCCCCCCCAATTGTTTTAAGTTTCAGGCCTCATAAAACCTGGACGTGATCCTGGATGAGACATATAGAGAAATGTGAGTGCTCTTCCTTTTTGGACAACTTTAGTTTTCTCTAGAGCTCATAATTATCTTTTTTAAAAGAATAGAGCCCTAACCGGTTTGACTCGGTGGATAGAGTGTCAGCCTGTGGACTGAAGGGGCCCAGGTTTGATTCCAGTCAAGGGCATGTACCTTGGTTGCGGGCACATCCCCAGTAGGAGGTGTGCAGGAAGTGGCTGATCAATATTTCTAACTCTCTATCCCTCTCTCTTCCTCTCTGTAAAAAAATCAATAAAATATATTTTTTAAAAAAGAAAAGACTTTATTTTTCAGAGTGATTTTAGGTCCACAGCAAAATTGATAGGAAAGTACAGAGAGTTGCCATATACCCCCTGCCTCCCTCCACACAAACAATCTCTCCCTGCACCAAGGTGGTCCATTTGTTACAATAGATGAACCCACATTGACACATTTTAATCACCCAAAGTTCATAGCTTCCAGTTATAAAATAATTCACAGGGATGTAATGTAATGCATAAGGAATAAAGCCAATAATATCGTAATAACTTTCTACAGTTACAGATAGAGACTATGCTTATTGTGGTGCTTACTTTGTAAAGTATATAAATGTCAAATCACTATGTAGTACACCTGAAACTAATATAATACTGTAGATAAACTCTAATTTTAAAATGAATAAAATTTTTAAATGCAATGTCCAGGTTGCACCTCAGACCAATTAAAACGAGAGTTCCTGAGAGTAGAACCTAGGCACCAGTACTTTTCAAAGTTTTCTTACCCCAATGATCAGCCAAAGCAAGAACCATCTGTTGTTTCTCCCTCAGACCCAGGTGGGAGTAAATGCGTCAGTGTTGGCTGACTCAGGTAGTTGCTTTCTCTGCTCATCAGCCTGTCAGCATTGCCACTGG
Organism: Myotis davidii; assembly: GCF_000327345.1. Lineage (NCBI taxonomy): Eukaryota > Metazoa > Chordata > Mammalia > Chiroptera > Vespertilionidae > Myotis > Myotis davidii. The sequence continues at coordinate 413,308 of NW_006290460.1, forward strand.
GATTGATTCTGAGCCTAGAGCCAATTTACAACAGCTAAGACCTGGAAACAGCCCAAGTGCCCATCCTCTCAAGGGATACAAGTGGAGACCATTCCTTGAGAGTGCTGGCAAGTAGAATTGAAGTTGTTGGGTTGTGGAAGTTGTGATAGCGCACGACCATCATCAGCCTACTCTCACTGATTCTTACAGCCACCAGGACAGCGAGACTTCCTGGAGAAAAGGAACAATAGGGTTGTCATCATCAGGGATGGGAGATAGAAGGGTAGGATTTAGTTTCAAAAGATGTAAAAGCTATATTTTCTCACTTTGACCAAAAGCAGGTACTTATATTGTTGTTTTATGCTAGAATCTATTACAAATATTTTTAAATCATTATTTTATTTATTTTAAAAAACCTTTATTGTTGAAAGTATTACATATGTCCCTATTTTTCCCCCATGAACCCCTCTCCAGCCCACCCCCACCTCCCACACTAATCTTTCACCACCTAATTGTCTGTGTCCATAGGTTATGTATATATATATATATGTATATACACACACACACACAGACACACACACACACATACAAGATTTTTGATTGATTACCTACCATCCACCTACCCTCCCCCAGCTTCCCTCCAAGATTCTGCACTCTGTTCCATGCTTCCATGACTTTGTATTCACTCCATTCATCAGTTTATTTTGTTCATTAGATTCCGCATATGAATGAGATCATGTTATATTTGTCTTTCTCTGACTGAATTATTTCACTTAGCACGATACTCTCCCGGTCCCTCCATGCTGTCTGAAAGGGTAAGAGAGTCTTATTTTGTTTACTGCTGCATAGTATTTCATGGTGTAAATGTACCACAGCTTTTTTATCTACTCTACTGATGGGTGCTTGGGCTGTTTCCTGATTTTAGCTATTGTAAATAATGCTGCTATGAATACATAGGGGTGCATATATTCTTTTTTATTGGTGTTTCAGGCTTCTTCGGATATAATCCTAGAAGTAGGATTACTGGGTCAAATGGCAGTACCATTTTTCATTTTTTGAGGAAACTCCATATTGTTTTCCATAGTGGCTACACCAGCA
>NW_006290460.1:414402-416713 GCF_000327345.1 Myotis davidii
CGCATACAGTAGGCTCCCTTTTCGTTTTGTTGATGGTTTCTTTTGCTGTGCAGATTTGTATTTTAATGTAGTCCCATTTGTTTATTTTCTCCTTAGTTTCCTTTGCCCTAAGAGATGTATCAGTAAAGATATTCCTATGAGAGATGTCTGAGATTTTGCTGCCTATGGTTTCTTCTAGGATTTTTATGGTTTCACGACTTACATTTAAGTCTTTTATCCATTTTGAGTATATTCTTGTATATGGTGTAAGTTGGTGGTGTAGTTTTGGTTTTTTTGCATGTCTCTGTCCAATTTTTCCAACACTATTTATTGAAGAGACTGTCTTAACTCCATTGTATGTTCTTGCCTCCTTTGTCAAATATTAATTGAGCATAATGTCTTGGGCAATTTCTGGGGTCTCTGTTCGTTCCATTGATCTATATGCCTGTTCTTGTGCCAATACCAGGCTGTTTTGATTTTAGCCTGGCTATGTAATATAACTTGAAATCTAGTATTGTCATTACTCCAACTTTGTTCTTTCTCAAGATTGCTTTGGCTATTCGGGGTCTTTTTTTAATTCCATATAAATTTTTGGAATATTTGTTCTAGGTCTGTGAAATATGCAGAGAAACATTGATGTGAGAGAGACACATTGATTGGTTGCCTCTTACATGCACCCCAACCGGGGCCAGGGATTGAACCTGAAACCCAGGTATGTGCCTTTGATTGGTAACTGAACCTGCAATCCTTTGGTGTGCTGGCTGATGCTCTAAATGCTGAGCAGACTAGCTGGGTGGTGTGGACCTCTTTGGGGTCATCTTATTTGGGAATGTCTATATATAAATGCACAAAAAAGAAAGCAGATGTTACCTATTTTGTAAAAAGCTTCTCTTGCTCTTTTACCTCTAGGAGTATATTCTGTGAGCTGTATGGCTGGAATGAGATTTAAGAGTGACCTCACCTAGCCCTGGCTGGGTAAGTAAGTAGGTTAGAGTGTCATTCCAATACACCTAGGTTCAAGTCCCTTCCTAGGTTGTGAGTTCAATCCCAGGTCAGAGCACATACAAGAATCAACCAATGAATGCATAAATAAATGGAATCAAATCAATGTTTCTCTCTCTCCCATCCTCTCTCTCTCTTGAGTCAATTTTTAAAAAATTACTTTCTAAAAAGTGACCCCACCCAGATCATTGACCCAAATAATTCTTATACTATTTGGGTCCATGTCTGTCTCCCATACTAGGCGGGAGTAAATATTTAAAAGTAAGCACCATTCATCTTTTCGTTTCCTATGTGTATTCCCAATTTTGAGCACAGTGCTTTGCACAAACTACATATTCAGTACAGGTTTGCTAAATCCAAAGAGAAACTTCCAAATCTGTAAACTATAAGGATACTTTTTAATTGGCCTCAAATTAATCATATAATACCATAAATGGGCTTGGAACCTCAAAATATTAGACCAACACTGTCCTGAATAATATATCTTATTTATTGTATACCAGTGGAATTCAGTAAGTCTTTGCTATGCAACTATTATGTGAAAATTATATACTGTTCCTATTGGGCAAAATTTCATAAATCTGGATGATAATCAGCTTCATCTGAAGAGATTTTAAAATATAGTAGATCCTGAAGCCATGTCCCCAGAGATTCCAATAAAATATATCTGGGGTTGGGTGGTCTCTACAAGTATTTAAAGTTCTCCAACTGATTCTGATAGTTACTCAGGTTTGGGAATGAGTACCTAAGTAAAAATAGGTGATGAATATAACTACTAATTACAAACTTCATTTTGAGTTATGCTATCTAAATTTCAGGATCTTAGTTACTTTCAAAGGCAGCTGTTTGCACTAAATAAAGCTTCTTCTACACCGCACCCTGAACTGGGGATTCCTGTTGGCGTTGAATCAGTGCCAAGGACCATCAGTTGACAGTAGCTATTAAGAGAATCCAAGGTTTTTCATCCCCCACCCATTTATACTTTCTCTTCCGAAACCACAAAAAGTAAAATAAAATCATATTTGATCTCTAATTATTAGGCTACCTAATCCCTGATATCTCTCCTGTTCCTTTTTATTTGCCTCCTTCTTTATCCTGTTTCAAATTTATTCTCTAGTTCAAAGGAACTGTCTAAGGGATGAAAGATACCGATGAAAAAACTTTTGTAATCTCAACTCTACTTTGGAAATCTATTTGGACAAATATTTCTGGCAGAAAAAGGGGACATATTTTCACAGTGGGAGTGAAAAGATTGCCCAAAGTACTATGACAATTCTGTCCCACAGACTGCAGAGCCCTAGCTAAAAAATGATGATGGCATTTCTGGCCT
>NW_006290460.1:416745-422020 GCF_000327345.1 Myotis davidii
CAATGAGGAACCAAAGGGTGACCAGGCCTGTGACCAAGGTCTGCGTGATCTTCATCCCCAGCCTTGGCGACTGGAATCTCTTGTTCTGGGCTGATTTCCCTGTGTGTGACCATTGTTTTAGGAATAAATGCAGCAGCAAGACACAGGCACCAATTCAGAGAACTCATCCAGGCAGGCAGACTAATTAACACGTTTTATCATGGCGCTTCTCCAGGATTCCTATGGGCCCTGCCCACATGGGCAGAAGATGAAACAGGAAGCCCAGCCAGATCTGATTGTGTCCTTTCTGGCATGTGCCATGAGCAATCTGACACTACCGATGGGTGCTCATTTTCTTGTGAAGAGTGAGGGTGGAGTTAATTGGCTTTTTGAGCCAAACTAATATCCATGAGCCTAAATATATTTGAAAATTATTTACATGGATATGCTAGGATATAATTTGTCAAAATTACTCCATAAGGATTCATACAGTGTAGTCACTGGCAGTATTATTTGAGATAATTTGTTTGGATCTGTGCCAAGATTTTTGTGTAGAACAAGCTCAACAATGCTATTTTCCGTAACTCATTTGTACAAGATGACACATTTACAGGAAAATATCACTAAAGTCTGTGAATTGGTAAACACATTCCCTGGGCTGAAATATTAAAAAATAGATGGTCTTTCTTTTATATTTATACAGTGACATTAACCTGGGTGTTTTGCTAATTAGAGAGCTTAAGTCATATTATCAAGCAGATCACACTAGCATATAATGAACATGCTAATTCCATTATGCTAAATTCTTCTTCTTAGTACCCCCACCTCAGCTGCTTAATCATTTTCCCTAAAATCTTCTCATGCTATTAATTTATGTAGCTTTTGCTTTCTTTATAATACAAATACAGGTAGCCCTATCTGATGCTCAATTTTCACAAAATATGAATTAGTTTAAATTAATGAGTTTTTTTGTCCTTTTTTTGGTGTCATCTCACAATTATTTCTACCATCTTTCCCTCTGGCCCCATTCACCCCAGACACCCTGCTCTTACCACAGAGGGACTATAATAATAGCTAATGTTAAGTGGATACAATCGGTCAAGCACTGGGATAAATTGTTTTCATGAATTATCTTACTTATTTCTCATAATATACCCATGAGGTTGGTACCATTGTTATCCCATTTTTAGTGGATCAGGAGCCTAAATTGTTCAAGATCACAGAGCCAACAAGAAGTGGAACCCATTGCCCCACCATTGGCTCTTCCCCATCTCCTTGTTCACTACAAGAGGGAAAAGTTTTCAAGGTGATTTATCACCTCATGCTGCTTCTCCAGGGACTGCACACCATATGCAGGGGTGTTCAAAGTGCCAGGGAGGGGCCAGAGAAAATGAGGAGACTGTATTCTGAGCTTAGGTCATTTGGTGGTGACTGAATCCTTAAGACAGGTTTAAGACTTACAGCTCTGTGCAGAAATGGAAACTGCAGAAACAATGGGAACCATTGGTGTCCAAGTAGCGAGTTATATTTTCTTTTCATTCAACTAAAACAAAGTGGCGGTTTGTCGCTCTTTCAAGCAGAAACACAGTAGGGGAGAAAAAATTTTCTAAAGCTCACTTCTCCTTTTCTACTCCCCATCGTTCTCCCCTCAGTGTGTGGTTCTGGAAGGAAAGGCTGTTCCCCCACCCCTAGCCCTTGAGCCAGTTCATTTTCCTTGATTTTTTCATCAAGTATTAAGCCTAAGTGTGACAGTTCCTAATTTTCCATCAGGGAACAGAGAAGCATGTTTAATTCCTGCACAATTCAGTTTAAATTAAATTAGCCTGCAGGTACAGCCTTTTACACTAGCAAAGCTCTTTTCCACATGCATTATCTCATTTAACTGCCCCCAAAACCAATTAGGGCGGAATGATTGACAGAAAAAATTGAACCTCTGTTTAAAATACAAATGCCCTTGGTAAATCAGTAAACATAAATGACTGCAAAAGAAAAATTACAATATTCATGTGGACCATGAACAGATTGTTGATGTTGCTAACAGACTGTTGCTAACCTCCATCATGTCAAAGTTTCTATATGACTTTCCCATCGCTAGAGAAGCAGAAAGTTGATCTAAATTCACCCACCCCCAATAAAAACACTTCGTTTATTGCAGTTGAGAAATAATTGGCCATCTGTTCATTTTTCTCATTGTGCCATGATAAATAACAATGGTTCCTAAAACAAGTTTGCCTTTTACTTTTCATTTCAGTTAAATTCTGTAGATTGGTAGGATCTAGCTAGAGCATCATTCTGTATACCAAAAAGGGGTGGGTTCTATTCCTGGTTAGGGCATATACCTAGGTTTCGGGTTCAAGTCCCGGTTGGGCAAGTACCAGAGGTGATCTCTCTCTCTCTCTCCCTCCCTCTCTCTCTCTCTCTCTCCCCTCCCTCTGCCACCTTCCTCTCTCTAAAATCAATAATTATATGGAAATAATATATGGAAAACTAATAACTTACAGAACCTATAGTCTGAAGAATACTTTAAAATGATGTTTAGGGACACCAACCTAGCATAGAATTCTAGACTCTGGGTCGAAAGGAATCCTTAAGTCTACTCACCCCATGCTTGAATTCTCTCTTCAATGTGCAACCACTTTTTGAACATTTCCTTTGGTCATACTTTCCAAATCCCTTTGGAAAAGCTCTGTCTTTCTGTCTTTTTCAGGTGTGATTGGGCACAAAAATGGATAAAGACACGTTCTCTGCCTTGGTAAAGCTCCCAGGTGAGAACAAGGCCATTCACATTCACCAATCACTGTGTTACAACAGGGTAAGAGCCATGATGTGGGTATGGAAGGTGTGCTATGAAACCATAGGTGGAGAATACTTAGCTCTGCCTGGGAAGATCAGGGAATGACCTTGAAGGCCAAGTAAGAATGCTGTTGGAAAAGAAAAAAGCTCTTTTAAAAGAGAGAAACTAATTGAGAACTTCTTAGCATGGTGTATGTTCATCTTCAGATCTTGCCTTTCCCAGTTGTCTTCTGGAAATCCATCCCTACCTTCCAAGCCGGATTCAATGCACTCCTCACCTATCTATTAAACATCGCTTATAGTTCTCATCACTCTGTTTTAATTATTTCCTTTCCATACCCCCTTCAGATATCACTATTCAAAGAATGTCAGATTTATTCACTGTGGAATTCCTAGCGCAATGCCTGGCATATAGCAGCCACTCAGAGAATACTGAATAAAATAATGAATGTCTGGGATAATCTAACATGATATGAGTGTAGGGGACATGATTGTCTGCTCTGGGCTGCACTGGGCCGTAAATGCGCTTCTAAACAAGGTGACAGATGTTATCTTGACTGGACAGCAGGGATTCAGGGAAGCTGTGAGTGGTGGCATGATGTGGTGTCTCTGGTGGCAGGTGGGGTGTGGATGGAAGGTGACTGGCAGCTGGGAGACATGTCCTTGATCTCCCTCCCTGAGCGGAACAGATGCAGTGGGTAGAGATTGGAGTGCACCAACCTGCAGACCGGCAATGGGCTTGGGAGAGCCTGCAGGAAACAGATTCTGAATAGTAACTCCTATGGGATAGCTAAATTAGTGACCAAGCGGCATCTGAATCTAGGTTACTGTGTTCCAGAACATGAAGAGGCGGTATAGGGAGGCCAAAGTCAGGGAAGGAGGACAGGAAAGAATTCGCTGTGCTCAGCAGCATGCAGGCACGAGGAATACTTATTGAATGCAACTTGCAGGGTGATGAATGATTGCTGGGTAGTGAGATTAGGGAGAAGTAAATAAAGATTTTTGCTTTGGGTAGCCAAGTGAGTGATGAGGCATTCACAGGTCAGGAGTGAAGGAAGGAGGAGGAGCAGCAGCAATTGGCTAGAGCAGCAATCAGAATGTACAGCAGGCAAAGGTGGAAGAGGTAAATGGATTTTGTTGAGTTTTATTTGAGGAACTTAGAGGAAAATCACGATTTCGCATTGTTTTAAGTTAATTTGTGAGAATCACTTTACCACTTGTAAAAGTAGCTTTTTATGAGCAGGGATGCCTTTAGCTGTCTGAGAGAGTCTGCTGGGTCTTTACATATCAGTTTAGTTCACTAGAACCAGGTCAGAGAGGTTTGAGTCAGTGGGTTAAGCATCTTAAGGTTGGCGAGTTAGATCAGCCTCCTAGGGCAATGGTTTACTAGTAAACATTTAAATAAACCTATTTTTTCTATAATAAATATTTCCTATGTAGCTTCCTATAATAAAAAATGTATCATTTTAAGATTATAAATCAGCTGAACTTGGAACCCTACACAGAATATTCAATATAAGAAGAAAGAAAATAGACTTAGATCAAAACCTAATTTTATAAGTTATAGAGTAAGTATAAATTTAATTTACATTTTATGGTAATAGATATATATAAATATTCTTGCATCTTCTCTTTTATTAATCCCCAAAAAGATGAATTTTTAAGTCAGTGTTATGTGTTTTCAAAATTACTTCAAGCAACAACTTTGTAAACTTTCTCTTAATTTTTTGCCAAAATAATTGGGGGTCTATGGATTTGAATTAGGTTTTATACTATTTTGTTAATTATCTTAGTCAAAGATATTTGGGGTTTTTCATAATGTACTCATACTGAATGAAATAGTATGTTATCTATTTCTTTTTTCTTTAAAACATTATTTTCTCATCTTAAAGTAGGTGTGCTCACTCCTGTGCCAAAGACTATGAAAAGTCCCAGTAAGAATTTGGCACTTTTTCTGGATTATACATTTTACATAAGGAAATTGTCCGTTGCAAAATGTGGAAGGCTAATTTAACACATTTTTATATTAAAATAAATATGCTATATTATGCTAGAATAATATTTATGTGAATTGATACATCTTTATAAAGAAAAGCACATAAGATCTCTCTGCAGCTATTAAGCTGGCTGCCAGCATTTTCAGTTCCTCCCTCCATCTCTGGGTAAGGTGTCATGCTTTCTAAAGATGGTCTTGCACATAGGGCATTTATACCCATTACTCTGGGTATTGTTCTAAACAGACTTCAGGAAGATGTCATAACAGAATCGAGAGCCTCTTAAATCCGTGCATATATAGTCAGCGAATATATGGCAAGAAAGCCAATATACTCAAAGGATAAAAGACAGTCTCTTCAATAAATGGAGCTGGGAAAATTGGATTTTCACACATAAAATAATGAAACTATACCCGTATCTTACACCACTCACAAAAATTAGCTTGAAATGGATTAAATATTTAAATGTAAGACCTAAATCCATGAAACTACTAGAAGAAAACATAGGG
>NW_006290460.1:422106-431006 GCF_000327345.1 Myotis davidii
CTTGGCAATGATTTTTTGCTATGACACTTAAAACGTAAGAAAAAAGTAGAAATAAACAACTGGAGTTACATCAAACTAAAAGGTTTCTGTAGAGAAAAAGAAGCAATCAAAGAGCGAAAAAGCTTCCTATGGAGTGGTAGAAAATATTTCCAAAACACACATCTGACAAGGCATTAATATCCAAAATATGTAAGAAACTCATACAACTCAATAGCAAAAACAAACAAACCAACAAGCAGCAACAAAAAGCCCCTAAGTAATCTCATTTGAAATGGATAAAAGAACTGAATGGACATTTCCCAAAAAGAATATTTAGGTGGCCAACAGGTACATGAAAAAGTGTTCAATATTACTAATCATTAGGGAAATGCAAATCAAAATCACCATGAGACATCATTTTAAATCTGTTAGAATGGCTATCATTAAAAAGATAAGAAATAACAAGTGTTAGCAAGGATGTGGAGAAAAAGGAACCCTCATGCACTGTTGGTGGGAATGCAAATTGGTGTAGCCAGTATGGAAAAAGTATGTAGGTTCTTCAAAAATTTAACAGTAGAACTACCATCTAATCCAATAATTCTACTTCTGAGTATTTATCTGAAGGAAACAAAATCACTGTTCCAAAGAGATATCTGCACCCATATGTTTATTGCAGCATTATTTACAATAGCCAAGACATGAAAACCATCTAAGTGTCCATCAATGGATGAATAGTAAAGAAACTGTGGAATATTATTTAGCTTTTAAAAAGAAGGAAATATGCCCAGTTGTGATAACATGGATGGACCTTGAGAGCATTGTTCTAAGTGAAATATGTCAGACAGAGAAAAACACACACTGTCTGATCTCACTTATAAGTGGAATCTAAAAAAAACAAACTCATAGAAACAGAGATCAGATTTATGATTGCTAGAGGTAGGTACGGGAATAGGGGAAATGGGTAAAAGTGGCCAAATGGTACAGACTTCTAGTTATAAAATAAATAAGTTTGCAATGTACAGCAGGATGACTGTGATTAAATTCTGTATTTTTGAAAGTTGCTAAGAGGGTGAATTTTAAACGTTCTCATCACAAAGAAAACAAATACATGTAACTATGTGACATAATGGATGTTAACTAAACTTGTGATAATCATTTCATAATATATACATTTATCAAATTATTATGTTCTGTACTTCAAACTTATCCAATGTTACATATCAATTATATCTCATTAAAATTGGGAAGAAAAATATGTTAAACAGCCCAGAGTAGTGCTTCTTTCTAGCTTTGCCAGCTCCCCCTACTACACTCACATCACAGATTCAAGCACTTATACAATTACAATGCTTATCTTGTCACTTAATTATTTGCATGTCTGTCTCAATGTGTGAGTGCTCTGATATCAGGCTTTATTTTTTTCTATTCATTTCTATATCCATTTCCCCTAGTGCCCACCACAGAGTAAGTATTTGCAAAACACACAGCTTGCAAGGCATTAATATCCAAAATGTGTATTGAAGAGTGGGTTAATGAATGCATACATGAATGAATCTCAGGAACTATCCAGAACAGACCCCAATTCATATACTCATACACTCTGATGGTTAGCCTTGGATGGAGCTGATCATCGTTACCATTAGGTGACACACTGAATTGAGAGTTACAAGAAAACAAATCTCATCTCTGGGCAGGAACAAGGAGAGTCTCATGGGAAATCAAATTTTCATGTGATAACTGAGGGAACTAGATTTTTCCCATTAAAGAAATGTATGTCCTGCAAACTCACTGGGAGGAGAGACTCTATCAGAGACCATTCAATCTTCTGGGAGCTAAGACAAAAGGCCAGAAAAATAAGACAGTAAAAATAATGTGCTTCAAAGGCTCTATTGATCACAACTGAATTGTATTGGGCTCCTGCAATCAACATGAGTGTCATGTCAGTAACCCGTATGCCCAAATAGATTGTATCACTACGATCATAAAAATATTTGGTCATTTTATCAGACATCCAGACATGATCTGAAATGGGTGTTTTTTAAACTGGAAAATAATAAATTATCAATAAAAATAAAGTGAGTTTTGCACATGAAAGCTGAACCTAAACTACTATTTCTAAGTGTAAAAGAGAAGAATCTTCAACTACTATTTTAATGCTAAGCACTTTTCCAAGCAAAATATAAAGCAAGGTAAAATATGAGTAAGACCAAATAAAAGACCAGAATACTTGCTTTTCAGTAATATGTCCATTTAAGAAAGTTGAAGTTTGAACGACTTTTCCTATGCCATTTACTCCTTTACCATAGGTGATAGGTGTTCAATAAATGATGTGGTAGTTGCATATCCCAATGAATAATGAAGAGGAATTTTTTTTTTTTTTATCAATTCTGCACTTTTCTGGTAAGGAATCTGAGGCATCAGTGCAGTAATAGAGCAATGGCTTTCACAATTCCTTTTGCAAACTGAAGTTGTGGGAAGTTCACAGGGTGGCCCATCGGCTTGGTATGCCTTCGTTAGAACTTACTAGTTGTATGACCTTTGGGAAACGTACTTAATTAAGCTCTCTATGACTTGGTTTCCTCATTAATAAACAGAAGCAATCATTTATTACCCACCTACCTTCCTGTAATTATTATCATGAAGTGAGGTGATCTATGTAAAATGCTCAGAGCAGTTCTTGGCACCAGGATAAAAATTATTTATTATTTGCCTGTAATTATAGTAGACACCAGAAGCATAAGACTAGATTTTTAAAAATACCTTTCTTGGAAGTGGGTTTAACAAAACAAATAAATAGACAATTTTGAAATGCGAAGTCAAGTCCAGAATGGTTGATCAAAGAACTAAAATCCACAAAAGTCATGGGTAGTTGTTATGCCCTCAGCAATGAGCTAGACGCTAAGAAGGTTGCAAATGGCCTGAAAGCTCATTTTTGTCCTGCAGAAATCTATATTTTAAACAAGGCCATAACAGATGGAAATGATTAAACATTAAAAGACAAGCAACCATTTGAGGCCACAATAAAAGAAATGTCACAATACAGTATTACATCAAAATAAGTAATTAAATAAATTAGTGCTTTATAGTCAGAACTTATAAAAGTCTGTGGAATTCCAGTTTTATTTTGAATTATTTATATTGTAATGTAATTTTAATGTGGACAAACATAAGCCAGGTATACTCTGTATACTTGTAGCTCTTACAGCGTTATAAAACCAAAACTTATTTGTAGATTAAATGTAAAAAAATAACCAAAGCCACATATTCCAATTAGCAATCATCAACGTGCTAAGTGATATTGTCTCATTGAAACTAAATTGGCAGCAATTCTTTAAGGTCTGGCGTGCTTCTACGACTGTGCTCTGAGTGATGACATAAATCTCCAAGTGTTACCAGACAGGGGCTGGCCCAGAAGAGGTTTGCATCAGGCTGGCCTGTGACATGTGGGTTCTTGACTTGGTGTAGGAAAGATTTCACAGCATGACTCCAGATGGTTTGGAGAGTACGTTTATCAAAGCTGGGGACAGCAAAACAAAGGAAGGAATTAGGGTAGAAGAAACAACAGGGGAGAGCCCAGGTGGTGCTCTGCTTTGGCTCTAGAAACTTTACAGCAAAGAAGTGAGCCAGGGCGGGGCTGCTGTTAGCTCACTGGGAAGTCAGAGACAAGGGGGCCTTGGCAACAGGAACAGGAGTTGAGTCTGGGTCAAGCTGTTGCTGCCTGCTGCTCCCCTGGTTGCAAGTCTCATTGGGATCCTTAGAAATAAAAATTTATGCCCAGGAAGGGATGGGGGAATGCTCTAGAGCAGAAGTGAGCAACCCCTGGCACTCGTGCCAAACACGGCACGCCAGTAACTTTTGCTGGCACGCGATACCCTCTCTTATAATCTTCCAGGGTGGGGCTGAGTGAAAGTCCCACTGATTATATCAAACAGAGTCATAAAGTTTTCTGTCGGACTATCAGTGTACATCTATACATTAAAAAATAAATGTATTTTTCATCATCATATACTGTGTTTTTGTCGCTAGAATGAATTTTATTATTTCTTCAAGGTTCTTCACATACGTACACCTTAAGAGATATCAAGTAGGCATAACATATTTTCAAAAAATTAGGGTTGGCACGCAGAAGAATTTTGAGTCAGAGATTTTGCTGGTTTTGGCACGCACTCACAAAAAGGTTGCCCACCCCTGCTCTAGAGCAAGCCCACATTGAGTCTTGATTCTCAGGGCTTTCTCCTTTTTTTTTCTTTTGGCAGAAATCTTAGGGGTGGGTTTCAGTAGAATATTCCTCAGCTTTACAGGTGCATTTTTAATATGCTGATGCATCAAAGTGAGTGTATAGTGATTTGGGATTATTTTTTTGGTCTGTTTTACTTTTATCTTATGTCTGTGTGGCTTTAATGGGGTTTTTGTTATTTGTTCCCCAACTTCATCTGTCCTTGGGTTTGGCTGGCACAAATGGCATTAATTGGGTCTTTGTTTTCTATTTTCCCAGGCCAGGGTGATTAAGCTATGCATTCTCTTATTAGGGAGAGGGTATAAACCATTTTCTCTCAAATGTCCTTGGTTAGGGAAGATAAGGTTTTGCAATTCACAAGCTGGCTGTAAGCTGCCCAAACTGTTTGGCCTTGTTTAATTTTCTTGTCTCAGTTTCCCCCTGCCCAGGAATTTTCCTTGTTTCTTATTATCCTGCCACACAAGCACTTTTTAATTTTGACGTTATGCTGTGTTTTTTTTCCACATGTAGGATACCTTGCTTTCATTGAACTTTCACCTAATACAAAAGCAGCATTTGCATATTTCTGCCTATATGTTTGTCTTATTAGCTTGTTATGATTAAAGTGGTATTACTTGGGGCCAAAACAGTCATAAATCAAATGGGCACTAACAATAGAAGGCAATCCTGTTATAAGGTATTAATCAGATGACCCAGAGCATGCCTGTAATTTTTAGATTATCATTGAAATGAAGCACATGTGTGCATATATATAGTCACAAGTTCTCATAGAGAACTAATAGTACCTGAGAATAGGCCTGAGGCTGAGAATGACTATAGTAAACAGTTAATTGCCAAACGAATCTCACAAACAAGAACCAGAAGTGGTACAGAAACTCAGAGAGGAAAGATGATTTTGTGTTCAGATGATGCGGTAGGACCTATGGAAGAGATGAGACCTTGGATCTCGTTATTATTGTGGTGTCAGATACATTTAGTCGTGGTCCTGGAGGCAGGTAAATAGGTGATGAAAGACAATGTCTTACCTAAATAGAGATCTTAATCCTTCATCTATGGATTCTTAAATAGAATGTAGAATTTATATGAGAGAGTAAGGAGAAAGAATGCAAGATAATATGAAGTTGGGGGAAGAATTAGATTTATTGGAAGGTATCTTAATAAAGTATATATAGAATTTAAGTTTTCTCACTTGTGGCACTTTCAGGCAATGGCTTTGGGTGATTTATAAGCAGTTCATTTTAGGAGGAACCCTCTGTTTAAGGGAATATTACTGTTGTGATGAGAACGATTTAGTGTTTTATCAGACTCACGAGCTTGAAATGACCTTGTTATTGACCAAATGAGAGAATGGTGGCTTCCAGACTGTATGTCCCAGTGGCCCTTTATTATACTAATTTCTCATTTCTCTAGCATATGTTGAAAGTTTTAAAACCAATAAAATCATCCCAATTCATATGTTGAACCTCCAATGTGACTATATCTGGAGATAGAGTTTTTAGGAGTTAAGGCTAAAAGATGTCATAAGGTTGAGGTCTTAATCTGATAAAGAAATCTCTCCCTTTTTCTCTATCTCTTTCCATCTCTCTTATTCTCTGCCATGTAAGAACACTGCAAGAAGGTGGCCATCTGCAAGGCAGGAAGTGAGCATTCACTAGGACCTGACCATGCTGGCACTCTGATCTTGGACTTCCAGCCTCCAGAACTGTGAGATGTAAATGTCTGTTGTTTAAGCCACCTAGTTTATGGTATTTTGTATGGCAGCCCGAGCTGACTAACCCAGTGTTTAAGAAAATTACTTATTTTCATTTTCTTTGACACAGTTTTGTCTAGTAACAAGGCTTCTCAGTTGAGAGCATGGATGATGGCATGATAATTTGTCTGGTTTAGTCTTATTTCAGATTGTCTTATGAAGGCAAGAAGCTACATTTGAATTGACTTCTAGCATCTTATTTTACAATTTCTAGTCTGCATAAAAGTGTATTCAGTGGTGAAACCTGACTCTTGTTTCTGGCAAAATTTGCAAAGTTGTCCCAGATGGGAAATTTCACAGGTTTCATTTTGCATGCAAAATATAATTCATGCCTCTAAAAACTATGAAATGTGGAGGCTAAATATAGTCCATCAAGGATATGAAATGTGAATGAACAGCAGCAAAAAAACAACTTTATAAAAAGAAAGAAAATGGGCTGAGCCAGAACCTTCAGCTCATTTAAATGCTCCTTGTTACATTCCCAGCACCTGCCTGAACAATAGAAAGAAATCCATCTTAATGATATGGAGATGGGGAGAGTGCAGGTGTGGGGCATGCTCTTCTCTGTGCTTTCCACGAGGAGCTGTCAGAGGCCTCAGTCACCGAGCTGTCAGGGAAGGTGACTTCAGATGGGAAACCAGAGGTACCTTTGTGCAGGAGAGTCTGGGCCCCCTCAGAAGGCAAGCAGCCCTAAAGCTGCACAGAATGGAGGCTTTTTCCCCTCTCATCTCTGACACATTTCAGTCTACTACATTACACACAATGCGACTGACAACGTGATTTTTCAAGTTTGGATTTTGATTGTTTCAGGAATTTACAACAGATCAATAGTATGCTATTTTCTTCCTTTCAAAGGCAGCGCAAGGTGAGAGGCCTTTGGCTCCTGGTCTGCGTAGGAGGTGGTGTGCCTGATGGTAGGTTTCAGTTTAGGGTCAATCAGGATGTGGCAAAAGGTGGGTGCTTTCACAGGCATGAAACTTAGTCTGTCAATGAAAGGTCATTGTACCATGAGATTCTAATCTAGTCCTGAGGCTAATTAGTACTAATCTAATTCTAATCTAATTCTAATTAGTGCCAAAGGCTGATTCTGATACAGTTGATCCTCTGTCTTCCTTAGTGTTCAAGTTCCTCTTTCCCATCGGATTTTCAGTACGGTCCACTCAGGAAACCATTCTGAGGCTGCTTGGCGTCTAGGTTTCCCTGAGCCCACCCATCATAGTCTTCTCAGGGTGATGCTGCTGTGTCCGTAAAACATAAGGCCATGCACCCCTCCCTGCTATGCCTGGGCACACAGGAATTACTTTTGTGCTCCTGCACTGAGCAGGGGGCTCAAAGGGGCTGGACAGGCCTGTGTGCCAACACACATGATTAGGGAATTTCTACTCAGAGGTCTTGCTGCTTCTCTGACCCAGATCCCCCCAAATCAGCCTAACATGTCCTTTCTCTCTACCCCATCTCTGGATCTGCAGCTCATAACCCCACTCCTAACTTTTATGCCCTGCAGTCACCATACTCACTCATTATTTGCTTCCTTTCTGACTATCCTCCTTCTGCTTGGCTCCGGAAAACACCAGTTTGGGTACTCATTGGTTCTCTATCCCCTGAGTCTTTTCAGGGTCTGGTCGTCTTTGTCAGTCAAAGCATTTTTCTCTGTATTTTGTAATAGCACCCTCCCCTAAAGCATAGACTGCTCACAATTTAGCTGATGAATTATTATCTCACTTTGTTATCTTGCCTTAATGTTCATTTCTGTCAAGTGGATAAGGTTAATGCCACCTGCCAAAGTAACTCAAATCCACTTTCCAAGTTTCCTCTAAAATGCCACTCCATTTTCCGGAGAAAAGGCGGAATGAGGGCTGGGCCTCAGTACAATTGTGACATTGATCCCATTCGTCCTCAGCATTCACTCACAATCGGCCTCCTGTGCCTTCGTTCTCCCTCTCCACCAAATTTCCCAAGAGCTCATTAAGACCTAGTTCCCTCTCCTCTTGCAGTTCCTCTCCTCTTCTCCCTAGTGGGTTAATGGACGGGTAATGCCTACTTTATCCAGTGTCTCATGTAATGACTTGCTCCGTACTGACAAGGATTTTCCAGGCTGTTGCAGCTTTCCTGTTTAAGTGACAGCTCTTTGAATACCTTTGAATGGAAGCTTTCTCAACATTATTTGTATTGCTTTCTACCTTTGAAAACATGAATACAAATTTTTGTATCTTTTTCTTGTAATATAATGAATCAATAACCATTCATTCAGTAAGCATCTATTGAGCATCCATTATGTGAGGGATTCAGAGATAAAAAGATGAATTCAGTAATGCCCTTGCCATTTAAAGAGCTTCAAGTCAAATGACCATGAGAGTACTGAAGGCAGATTACTACAGTCCAGGCCAGTAGAGGCTGTACTAGGGCTGTGAACAGGGCATGCCCTCCTCAGAGAGTCCAGACTGATCTGCATTTTGAGTTCTCCCACCTGGCTATTGTGAGCTTCCGTTCCCCTACTACAGCCAGTCAGTTGTCAAGTCTTGCTCCAAGCAGCCTCTTCCCTTTGTAACAGGCATTTCTAATCATCTGTGAGTTGGGGAACTTTACTACCGAACTCCTTAGAACAAAGGCTCCCTTGGAATAAATAGGATTTTAGCAAGGCCCCTAGGGCTCTTTAGGGTAATGTGCAAGAGGATTGTTTGATTGCTTATTTATTTATTTATTTATTTATTTATTTATTTTTTTTGACATATAAAAAGACAATATTTATTTTATTCAAGCTTTTCTATAAGAAGTTAAACACAATGACCCCTAGTTGAAGGCATTACAAAAAATGTTAACATTGTTTCACATATCCCTTTAGTGCCCAGATGAAGAAAACACTTATCAGAATGAAAGAAAAAGAATGTACATTCTTACAGTAGGTTTACTTAGGTATGCGGGGGGGAAAAAAGC
>NW_006290460.1:431411-434111 GCF_000327345.1 Myotis davidii
CCTGAAGCCAAGAAGGAGAATTCCTTTGTGGAGGGTGACCTTTCTCAGCATGCCTCATATTACACATGGAGGCAACAACCTGTCCTACCTCTGAGCAAGATGAGAAAGGGGTCATACTTTTATCCATGCTGTTCTTATCATTGACTGTCCAAGACTCACTATAAAGTCACTGAGTTGTGACATTTTAAGAGTAGGTTGTAAGCAATGGCTTCATGCTAGTTTTGAAGTCTGTCTTAAAGACACTGGGGACGGATCATGAGAATTCTCGTGCTTTCTGTTCTAAGGTTTATGGCCTATCATGAGAATTCTTTAAAAAGATATTAGCTTCTAAAAACATGTAATAAATAACTTCAAAATGCAATGGGTATTTAATTTTAAAGTGTGCCTTTAACCTTTACATAAAACGTTTTTTTGTACTCGTTCAATAGAAACTTATTTGGCCACTGGGTAAAGCTAGCAATAAAACAACTGGTCCCCAATGTGTTAAGATCAAGCTTTGTTTTAAAGAAGCACAAGTACTGAAGCTTCTACAGACAGTTTTTCCTCTCTTAGGGAGACACAGTCTTTGAGATCTCTCTGTTATACTGCTTTGGAACTTGAAGATTCATCATTCTAGGCAGTATGTTCTTTATGTTGGCCCATTTTATTAGAAATTACTGCCCCCCCCCATCATGATGTGCTAAATGATCATAGTCATGACTGAGATTGATAGATTAAGGACAAGCTGAGCACATTTCCCATCATCACAAATATCTGCATAGAACCAACAGTTTACAGTATAGCTAGGACTTAGAATAATCATTTGCCTGCATGTTACTTGGCCATTCTCTTTAATTTCTTAAAAAGAAATAAAAAGAAGTGTTAGTGTGAAATATGCCATTCCATAAATAATGCTTCTTCCACAATGTTTTTCCAATTCAAAAAGAAAAACCTTACTTAAAGGGTGCCTAGAAGTTCTCTGAAACACAATGGATTCAAATTTCAATCAAATCTTGATTTGTTAAGGAAGAATATACTTATTATTATTCTTGGCTGGAGGAACCCAGGTGGCAGTGTAGGTAAATGGTGATACTTGCATTCTCCCACAATCACATCAAAATTGGAACTAAAATACAGAACAACCATCATTCAGAACCACTTGAAATCTGGCTGAATGGAAATATTACAACTAGAGAATTAAAAAGAAGCTACATTGAGACCGGTAGAGAGGCGGGAGTGCTGAACAGGCTGGTCCCACACCCATGTGTAGTATGTTTTTAATCGGGAGATATATCTTGGCTTAGGAGGCCTCCCATGAGGAGCAAGGGGTCTCAGCCCCAAACAAGGACCCCAGCCAAGGGATCCAGTGCTGGGAAGAGAAGTTCCCACAACTTGGAGCTATAAAAACCAGCAGGGATTGTGGCTGAGTGACACAGAGCTGCTAGAGTCCCAGGCAGTTACTCTTAAAGAGCCCATGCACAGACTTACTTGGACTCACTCCCTCTGAGTTTTAGTGCTGGGGCAGCAGCTTGAAAAGATAAAGGGACATATGGGGAAGAACTAAATTGGCATCAGAACAAGAACTCAGGGGCCACTTTACTCCAGACAAAAGTGTTGGGACCTCTCCCCCACAGAGCTGATTGGCAGGTGCCATATCTGAGTCTCCATTTACCTGGTCCCCACTGTTTGCCCCACCCTGGTGATTCCCTGAGATCCTATTCCACCCAATTTGCAGCCCCACTCAAGCTGCTTGCAGTGGCTTTTCCATATGAATGGCCTGTTCTATCGCAGGCTTCAGACTTCCCTAAAATCTCCCAGCAGCTTGACTCAGTGAGCCCCATACTGCTCAATAAGTGGCCCCAGGACTAGCAGCAGCTTGCCAAGGTTCACAGCTTGGCCTCTCCTGGGCACATCTAAGCCCAACACAAGTAGCAGCCATCTGCAGATCACTTTGTAGATTATGCTAGGGGTCCCTAGGCAGAGCTTAGGCAGTGGCTGACTTTGTAGCTCCCTGGAGGCCCCAGAGCCAGTGCACTTGGTGGACAGCTTAAGGCAACACCTGATTATTACATCCACGAGTAACACACTCAAGGGGCAGACTTGGTGAGCACAAAAGCCCCACTGAAGCAAGTTCTGCTTTAAAGGTGCATCTCCTATACAGCAGCTCTTCATCTGTAGTCACAGCTGGTCCTCACAGACAATTGGCCAGGGGGTCGTTCATCCCACTGACACCAAAAACAATCAAAGTTCAACTACACAAGACAGTGCACACAGCCCACACAAGGGCTCACCTAGAGTACCCAGCTCAGGTGACTGAGGAGGCTGAGCCACTGGACCCTACAGAACACCTAATACACAATGCCATTCTACCAATTCCAGGAGACATAACAGCTCTACCTAATCTATAGAAACTTAGAGATGCAGCGCATGAAATCATGTGCGGGTAGGGTCCGTAGGTGTGATCAGGGGCCATGTCCCCCTGTGGGAGTGCACTGACCACCAGGGAGGCAGCTCCTGCATTAAGCGTCTGCTCCCTGGTGGTGAGTGCGCATCATAGCGACCGGTTGTTCTGGTCGTTCCAACCTAACAGTCGCTTAGGCTTTTATTATATAGACTAGGGGTCCAGTGCACGAATTCATGCATCTTGAAAGGAACCGTGGGCTGTGAGGCTGTGGTAGGCACAGGGGAGGATCTCAGCCCATCCTCCGTGCCCCCGCCCAC
>NW_006290460.1:434267-439133 GCF_000327345.1 Myotis davidii
CCGGCACTAGGCACCAGCAGTGGGTGCAAGCGGGGCTGGCGCTGGCAGTGGATGGGAGCAGAGCCAGCACTGGCAGCAGGTGTGAGTGCCGGGCAGGACGGTGGCATGCGGGAGCAAAGAATTTTCAGTAAACACCAGAGGCTCGCCCCAATGCCAGCGACCATTGTCCCACCTTGGTCTGGTGCCCCTGCTCACCTGCTCCACCAACCCACCACAGCCCAGTGCCCACCATTTTTCGCACATGCCCCCTACTGGTCAGCGCATGTCATAGCGACTGGTTGTTCGGTTTTTCCAGTTGTTCTGCTGTTTGATCTATTTGCATACTGGCCTTTTATTTAGTATGAGGAATTCTAAGGTCAAACAGGACTTGAAGCTATACCTGAATGATGCAAGGAGCACTCCTTATCAAATAGGATGAAAAGAAAGGAGAGAAGTGGCAGTGAAATGGAAGGGAAGGATCAGACACATTCTCAATTTTATGATGTTTAGCCCATTTTCAACTTAAAGGAAGTTGGGCTGCCAACACAAATGAAAAAAGTCCTTTGTCTTTTTTATTCTTCTCACTACAAATAATAGGTTTATCTGGAGGAAAAAATCTATGTGTTATTTGGAAGGTTAGGGTTGAAAATAGTTTTCACAAGAATTCAGCCACCAGTAGAAAAAAGCTGAATATTCCTACAGGCCCTGAAAAGACCAGTCTGACCTTTCTGATGGCCACACACTATTCTCTGAATTGAACGACTGCTTGACATTAGATGCAGGTAGAGTTGGGAGGTAAGAGAATACAGGACTGAGGAAGCAGAGTCATTTTGCATCTGAGAGAGCCTATGCAAATCTTTCAGAGAGCATTTCCCTGCAGCATCTGCCAAGGAAAGAAGGATGCCTCTTGGTGGAAATAGAATGCAGACTGAGGGGCGCTCCAGGCTTAGCCTCTGCCAGTCATTTCGTCAGCAGCTTGAGCCCTGATAGGGAACTTTTCGGGGGTGGGAAACAGAGCATGTGAAGCCTCAAAGTCAGCCAAGAAGAAGCAAAGACAAAGCAGGGTGTGTTTTTCTGTTTCCTTGTCATCACCTGCTTTGTTGAAGGCCAGCTGAGCTGGGGCCCCATTTTGAGGAGTTATGGTTTAGCCAGTAGGGACGTATCATTTACGTACCTTGCTGAGGAATGATGCCTCTTGCAACCACCTGAAATGTTAATCAGCAAATGTCAAGAGCTTGGGAACCAGGGTTTAAGGAACATGAGATGAAATTAAGGCCTCTTTCACCATGAATAATACCTGGGCTGAGCAGGCAGAAACATGCTGTATCTCTGGACCAAAGGGAATGTTGCTGAACACAGCAGAATTGATCAGATAAACAAGCAGATCAGTTGAGAGACAGCCAGGAAGCTCCTTCCCAGGAGGCTCTCTGTGCTAGTCAGGCATCTTCTCCCTTCCCTGACCACAGGGCGCAGGACACGGTGCTCCCTGTAATCACTCTCTGGACCATGTCTTTGTAAGGATTCATCAGAAATATCGTATTCAGACAAACTAGAGTGCCAGGAACAATTTTTGTTCAGATGAGAAATCACAAGGTATCCGAGTGCAAATAGGTCAGCATATCACAGGTTCATGTTTGGCACTGTTAGATGTAAGTGTGGTCTGTTTTTACCTCGTTGTGCTCCTCTATCCTTGAGTAATCATTTTTAGCTTGAAGGTGTGAGGAAAGCAGACCTTCTGCCTAGTACAGTGATGGCGAACCTATGACACGCGTGTCAGAGGTGACACGCGAACTCATTTTTTGGGTTGATTTTTCTTTGTTAAATGGCATTTAAATAAATAAATATCAAAAATATAAGTCTTTGTTTTACTATGGTTGCAAATATCAAAAAATTTCTGTATGTGACATGGCACCAGAGTTAAGTTAGGGTTTTTCAAAGTGCTGACACGCCGAGCTCAAAAGGTTCGCCACCACTGGCCTAGTACATTCTTCCCAGCCGTTGGCTGACATCATTCTCCAGGTCCTTCTCAGTACCCTAATCCAGATGCTCACGTGATCTTCATGCTCTCAAGTCTGTCGTTTCTTTTCTAAGAGATAAAAGTAATTCAAGTTTTTAATCTACTCACTTCCAGCTTTAATGAACCCAGTGCCCTTCCTTCTGCATTCACAGTGTCCTTTCATCACTCGTTCTTTTTTCTAGTGTTTCATCTTTGACCTCATGGTTTCAATTCCTTCCCATAGCCTTTCTTTGTACCCAATAAAAAGGAGGACACCCATAACACACATAGTATCCAAGGAGTAGGATGTTCATCCTAAAGGTGGCACAGGTAAGTGGAACAAACAAGTTCTTGTGAGGGGAAAAGTATGTGTGAAAGTCATGTTGACTCAGAATCCAAGAACTGTAAAATTGAAGGGACTTATATTTTTTTCTGATCATGGCCTAATATTTAAATATTAATTTTTGAACATCTCCTCTCAAAGGTCATTTAGTTTGTGTTGAACTTAAATGACGGAGAAGTCATTACCTTTAATTAAGCTTATGTGATATTTGAGAGCTCCGGCAGAATAGTCTTTTATAGGGAGAGCTGAAATGTGTTTCCTGTGGCCTCTACTTTCTTGTCTTTGGGAGTTGAGTGTGGGGTCCTAGAGAAAAGACAGGACTCCTTTACCTACTAAATGGGCAAAAGAATCAACACCTTTTTAGAAAAAAGTAATAAATAAATAAATAGGGGGCAACTTGTGAGGAAAGGAACTGAGGGGATTTTTTGTTTTGTTTTTGATAATCTAGCCCAGGCTAATATAGGATGAGATAAGCTATTCCTTACCGTAGGTACATGGAAGGTAGGGGAGGGTGGGAGTAAGGGGGAGAGATCAACTAAAGGACTTGTATGCATGCATATAAGCCTA
This sequence comes from Myotis davidii, assembly GCF_000327345.1. Taxonomy (NCBI): domain Eukaryota; kingdom Metazoa; phylum Chordata; class Mammalia; order Chiroptera; family Vespertilionidae; genus Myotis; species Myotis davidii. The sequence goes on from NW_006290460.1 coordinate 437,153, forward strand.
ACCAATGGACACAGACAAAGGGGGTGAGGGCATGAGTGGTAGGGGGAGCAATGGGGCGATAAGGACACATATGTAATACCTTAATCAATAAAGAAAAAAAGTAAAATAAATAAATCCAACAGAAAATTATCAAACAAGTTTGAATAATCTACACCTAGTTCAAACCCATAATAAAAGTGCTTATAACCTCCCTCCAAAAAACATTGCTGCTGCTATGGATGTTTATGTCTCCCTCTCCCCAATTTGTATGTTAGAACTTTAACCCCAATGTAACGGTTTCTGGAAATTGATATTAGAGATGGATTTCTCTCACACACAAGTCCAGAGTTAGTGTAGGTGTTTGCTGCTGGTGTTGGCACTGAGGCTCATAGATGTCAGGGCAGGATCTCTGCCACTCTCTATGCCTTTCCATGGTGGTCCTGAGGTGGACGGTGAAGCTCCTTCTATCTTGTAGGCAGAACAGAAGCAGAGAGGAATGGGTGCTTATATTAGGGGAACAAAGCTTACTCAGACATCCTCAACTGACATCCCTTTGGCTAGAATTATGTCCACAACCATGCTTAATTGCAGGAGAAACTAGGAAATGTCCTTTGCTAGCTGGGATGTTACTACCCCTAGAAAACAGGATTCTGTGAATAAGAAAGAGGGAAGGCTATTGGTTAGGCAACTGGCAGTGTTTGCCAAATTGTATCCATAGATCTATATTCTCCTTGGTTAACCCCCATGTGTGTTAATTATCAATGTCAGGCCTCAGAGGCAACAGAATGGGCTCTGACTAGTGTGAACAGAGGAGGGATCATTAAAGGATGCTAAATAGCTCACAAGCTTTCCTGGGAGGGCCAGGAGGACAAGCTTGTATATCATCAGCTACAGACACAACAAGTATGAAATCACATTATTTTAATGGTGAAAGACAGCTATTGCCCATACTCTCCACTTCTTGTCAACAAGCTAAGACAAGGCACCCGAAATTCTTCCACTGGCATACCTGCCTGCTTTGAGAGCCAGTCTCTCCTCATGCTGTTCACTGCCACAGCCATGGCTCTCAGATATGGGACTACATGGACATCTGTGCGGTGACATGACTGTGTCCTAGCTGTGCCCTAACTAGTAGGGGATTGGGATGGAAGTTAAGTGAGGCAAACTCTAGTATATATCACTGCATTTGAAACAAGGGAGAGACCAGGAGTCACCTGGTCACTGACTAACCAATAGTCGCCCAGGGCTTTGAAGGGAGATTTGATTGAGAGGGAAACATGGCTCTGTCCAGTTCTAGAAAAGAATGATTTACTGTGAAAGAAAGAGAATGACGCTCTCTTTTCAATTCTATTTCTCCTTCTGCATTACATGGTACATTTTTATAAAGATAACAGATGGGAATCCTATATTCATTAAGGAGGGGAAAAATAACTCTTCATCTGCTAGTGTTTTAAATAAAGGAAACACGTAGTATTTACTGCTACCCTTTGAAGACCCTTTGAAGATTTTAATTAGCACTGAATGTGTTATCCCATCTGCTTAAAGGAGTAGGCCACATGGTCACAAGGCTTCTTATTTCAGGCTCGCAAACCAATCCATTGGGTCTTCTTGGTTGGAATTAATAGGAAAGCCTCAACTAAAAAGATCCCATAGGATGCAAGGATGGTACAATATCCACAAATCTGTGATACATCACACAAAAAATGGAGAGATAAAAATCACATAGTCATATCAATTGATACAGCAAAAGCATTTGACAAAATCCAACACCCTTTCTTGATAAAAACCCTCAGCAAAATGGGAATTGAGGGATCATACCTCAACATAATAAAAGCCTTATTAGACAAACCTATAGCCAACATCATACTCAATGGGCAAAACTAAAACCATTTCACCTAAGAACAGGAACAAGACAGGGAGGGCCACTCTCACCACTCCTGTTCGACACAGTATTGGAAATGCTAGCCATAGCAATTAGACAAGAAGAAGAAATAAAAGGCAC
>NW_006290460.1:440332-442179 GCF_000327345.1 Myotis davidii
GAAACTAGAAACACCAATCAGAAAGGATATATGCATCCCTATGTCCATAGCAGCACAATTTACCATAGCTAAGATTTGGAAACAGCCTAAGTGCCCATCAGCAGATGAGTGGATTAAAAAACTATAGTACATCTATACAATGGAATACTATGCTGCTGTAAAAAGGAGTTCTTACCATTTGCAACAGCATGGATAGAACTGGAGAACATGGCTAAGCAAAATAGGCCAATTAGAGAAAGATAAATATCACATGATCTCACTCATTTGTGGAATATAATGAACAACATAAACTGATGAACAAAAACAAATCCAGAGACAGAGAAACATCGATCAGACTGTCAAACCTCAGAGGTAAGAAGTGGAGGGTGGGGGTAAGGGTGGGAGATCAACCAAAGGTCTTGTATGCATGCATATAAGCCTAACCACTGGACACAGACACCAAGGGGGTGAGGGCATGAGTGGGGGGGGGGGGGCAATGGGGAAATAAGGACACATATGTAATACCTTAATCAATAAAGAAAAAAATTAACCTCCCAAATAAAACAAAACAAAAAAATAAAATAAAAAGACTCCATAAATTACCCAAAAGTTATCTTCATTTTTAAAAGATGTATAAGGAAAGTGCACACATATATACTGTGCAGACACAGACTCAAAAATTCAAAAAATATTTAAATTTATCTGTTTCCTCTTAACCTACTCTCCCACAGTGCAATAATTCTCAGTATATATTTTTTAATATATTTTTATGGCACTCTATATTTCATTGAACACTTTCACATATTATTATATTATCCTTTCTATCCTGTGAGGCAAAATAGGTAGATAGTACATTTTCTCTATTGAAGAAGGCAAGAAATGAAGGCTGAGAGAGTTCAACAGCTCACAAAGCTCAAAAGAGACTTGCCTGACCTTTTAACCTACACCTTTTTTATTTCTTTCCTGGTCCTCCAGTCAGAAATGAAGGCTTCATCCGTGAAGGACAAATCTTTCTGTCCTCAAGAAGAGGATCTTACATTAAGTGGGCTTTAATTAGGTTAGATCTGATATGTAATGCATGTTAGAAAAGTGACTCAATAATCTGACAGTATGACACAACGCTATGACCATCAGCTACCTTTTAGCTGAATGACCTTGGACAAGTTTTTAATCTCTATGGGGTTACATTTCCTCACCCATGAACACAGGATAAAAATAAGACATTCATATAGAGATGCAGCACACATTCTATATTCCCTGGAAAATCAAGTCACTCTATTACTGGACTATTTTAATAAATTGAGGTCCTTCCATTTACTTTAAAAAAATATTAAACACCTACCACACAGGGACTACTGTTCTCAATACTGGAGATACAAAGATTAATAGCTCAGCTGGTGTTGCTCAGTGGTTGAGCAACAACGTGTGAACCAGGAGGTCACAGTTCAATTCCCAGTTAGAGCATACACCTGGGTTATGGGCTCAATCCCCAGTCGGGGGTAGAAGGGGGACATGCAGAAGGTAGCAGATGGATGACTTTCTTCATTGATATTTCTATCTCTCCTGCTCCCTTCCTCTCTGAAGTCTCTCTCTATATATTTCAAAGATTAATAAGACCAATTCCTCCCTTATGGCACCAAAGAGTGTGTGGCAAATTTGACTTTGGTAAGTGTGACTGTATGTGTCCATTGGGGTAGTGCTAGAAAAGCTCCATGGGTTATTGCTGGGGTCCAACCCCAGCAGGTCCAGGGGTCCCCAAAGGTGTGGACGGAGTCAGCGAAGAAGGAATGACACGGAGACAGCGTTCAGTTGATCAGCAGCCTTGCCAGGATCTCTAGCCACAATCTCCAGCCAAGTTCTGTGTCCAT
>NW_006290460.1:442287-449409 GCF_000327345.1 Myotis davidii
GCCAAAGGTTAGGGTGTTTCTTATCTCCATTCCAGGGAGTAAAGATTATGTAGCTTAAGCATGATTGTTCGTAGTTAAAGAGATTAATTATCCGCCTGGCACTTAGTGAAGGGGTTTTATTCCCTCCCTAACTTCAGGGGAAAATCTCTACCTGGGGAAACAACCTTTCTCGGAGAGGTGACCTTGGTTAAAACACATAGTGCCAAGAAGGTGAGCAAACATATTAAGAACAGTATGCCATATATGCCAGGTCCCTTGAAACAACAAGGATGGACCGGCTCCCAGCAGGTTATTTATTCCTTGAGCTAAGTCTTGGAAATTTGACTACTTAAGTCCTTGTGGGTTAGAGTTCTGACTCATTCTCTTATCTATGTTTATGGGAAAAAAGAAGAACTAAAACCTACTGAAAATATTACAATGACCTTCCTTTTGAACTGGGTTGGACTTTTAACTACTTCAGAAGTAGAGTAATTTTTCTTTTGGTTATTTATGATGTGTCTTGTGTCCCTATTTCATCAACATTAACAGCATTCCTCACCCTACTTGTCTTTTTCATTCATCTTGAAAGAGTTAGCCTTTCAGTGAGCTTTGTGGGTAAGTAGTTTCTAAGTTTAGTTATGTGCTATTATTTGGTCGAATTTTGTTGAAGTACATTTGTTGAAATATGTCTATATTTGTGTGTGGGTGAGTAACCACAAAGTACATTTATACCTGTTTTATCTTGGTGATTTGTTTTTCTTCTTTGTAATGTAAATAAACTCAAAATTACTGCTCAGCTGGTGGTTCTCAGTGGTTAAAGTGGCAACCCTTGCACAAAAGCATTGTGGGTTCATTCCTGGTGGATTCCTGTTCAAGGGCATGTACCTGGGTTGCAGGTTTAATCCCTGGTCCGGTTGGGGCGTGTGCAGGAGGCAACCAATCAATGTGTCTCTCTCACATGCCTCTTTCTCTCTCTCTCCCTCCCTCCTTCCCCATCTCCCTTTCATATCTCTAAAAATCAATGGCGAAAATATACTACATGAAGATTAACAAAAAAAATAAAAAATAAATTATCCAAAATTCCTTAAATGTGTTAGTTTAGCTTATTTATGTGCCTTTCATGAAAGATATGTTTTCATTACTTTTACTGATGAAAGACCTATGATATCTTTTGAAGCTATTTGAATTATGAAACATGTTATGAGGAAACTTTTTGGGGTGAAGAATTATTCTCTATCTTAATATGGGTAGTTTCATGTTTAAATTTTTTTTTCCTAAATTTTAAAGATTTAAATTTATTAGTAACACAATTACACAGAATAAAGTTTGGGAGTTTATCAATTGCGATCACCAATATGTGCTTCTTTGTGACTTTTTAAACTGTATATCTCATGATTCAAATTTATTCAGTATAGTTGAATTTCATACATAGCTTCTCATAGAGTTCACATGCAGTACGTGAAGGTCAACCAGGAAGAGGTAGGTATCCCCTAATTTGATTGGGCAGGCCATTAATAACCTACTCACTGGGAAATGAAAAGAAATAAGTGTGTATGCTAATCTGTTACCAGCTGAATCTAATAGCCTCTCCACTTTGCCACCTTTTGAATTAGAGGTGAAGTCATAGAAGTGAAAATAGCACATTTGTCAAAACACCCAGTGCTTTAGCATGTGGAGCGATATAAATGAGGCTGAGAAAGAAAATTGCTATGGCAGCAGTTCAGAAAATTACACTATTTGCTGTTCTCTCTCTGGTATAATATACTTTCTAAATTAGTAGAATAAATTTATTCTTAGGTCTTAATAGAGGAAAGTATATTGGTATCATACCACCTACATTCAATTCTATAAAAGTAAACCATTTATACATTTACTAGAGGCCTATTGCACAAAATTCATGCACGGGGGAGAGGGTCCCTCAGCCCGACCTGTACCCTCTCATAATCCGGGAACTTTCAGGGGATGTCTGACTGCCAGAGGCCCAACCCCAAAGGGATCCCTGTGGGATCGGGCCTAAACCAGCAGTCAGATATCCCTCTCGCAACCTGGGACCACTGGCTCCTAACTGCTCACCTGCCTGCCTGCCTGACCTCCCCTAACTGCTCACCTGCCTGCTTGATCGCCCCTAACCACCTCTACCTCGGGCACTGCTGCCACGGCTTCATCCAGAATAATGTCGGGAAGGTTGTTCAGCTGTTTGGTGTAATTAGCATATTACGCTTCTGGTATTATAGATTATACAGCTTATTCAACACTTAGATACAAGCAATAACCCTCATGGATTTAATTCTAGAGTAGCAGTTCTTAAACTTCAACAAGTATTAGAATCACATGGAGATATTCTAATTCAGTGGGCTGTGGTGGGGCCTGAGAATTTACATTTCTAACTAGTTTGTAAGTGGTGCTAATGCTCTTAATTGGGGACCACACTTTGAGAAGCACTGGTTTAGAGCAGTTGTTCTCAAGCGTGGCCACCCATTAAAATCAGCCAGAGAGCTACTAAAATCATGATACCCAGTGTTCACTGCAGATTCTAAAATCAAAATATCTTAAGTGGAATCTAGGCAACTAATTTTAAAGGTTCTACAAACCAATAGATAGTCTCATGGGAAAGAAAAAAAAGTTAAATAAAATAATAAGAAACCAACAAGAAGTTATAGAGGAATCAAAGAAAAGGCAGTGGTAGAGAATAAAAATGGGAGCCTGAGATGACTAAGCATGACCATTCTGATGACCTGAAGGAAAAGAAAGAAAAAAAGCAATAAACCATGTAATGGATATTTCAGGTGGAAGAATCAGCATGTGAAAAGGCTCTGAGAGGAGAAATTTGGGGAGTATGTACTTTCAACCATCGGTCCTGTTTCTGAGCTATGAAATCCACCATGGAGAGCCTCTTCTACCTTCACCTGTAATGCCAGTAGGATTTCTTCCAAGTTCTGAAGAAAACATTATTACCCCCAAAAATCTACATTTTGTTTTGTGGTATTTGGGACCTCTCATATTAGATTTATTGGAGAAACCTCAGAGAATAGAAATGGTAGTTATTAAGATGGAAGACTTACCAGGAGAAAAACAAAAGGAGCTCAAAATGTCCACCACCAAAAAGTCACACCCAAATTAATGGTATTGCTATTGGTGGAGTGGCCTCTGTCTCCCCACCTCTCATTGGTGGAAGTGGGCTTCTTGGGGTGCCACAGGAATAAGAATTTCCTGAGGAGAATGAGGTATTGTGGAAAGCTTTGTATCTGTGGGATTAAAACCCTGAGTTTCCAAAGTCCCACCTCCTTCTGGCCCACCTTGGAAAAATTCCCATTTTGTCTTCAGCAGGTCTAAGATCAAAGCAATTGCCCAGAGTTTCCGCTCCATATTAAGGTCCAATCCAGCATCTGGCTAGGTTAGCTTGTGTTCCCAGCTGCAGTTCATTGCATGTGGGATCCACATGGCAGCCTAGCACGGGTCACAGAACAAGTCAGTGCAGGGAAGCAGGAGTGGAGCAAGAAGAAAAAAATGAGAATTATTTGTCAGGATTTTATCCTTCCAAGATTTCACACACTTGCAGTGGCTCCACCCCCTCCCCAATTATCTTTGTTCCCAGGTTAGACTGACAGGCAACCACCTTCCCTATGTCACCCCAACTTCAATGCACATGCATCCATCCTTCCCTTTGTTGGACGCTTCCCCCTAAATTTCTGCAGGGAATGGACCCGCAGTTCCCTGAGGAGCTGTAGTTGCAGCTTTCTGGTGAAGCTGCCCAGATGACTATGCCTATAATGGTTGGTCCCCCTTTTCTTCTTTCCTAATATTAATATTAGCTAGTTAGTTACAATGGTAACAGTGTGAATGGGTCCCATCCACCTCCCCTCTTAGACATTTAAACCAAACTAATGTAGAAATATACTAAATGAAAAGGTCAAGTAAATTATTCTGTATCTGAGTACATGCCTATTCAGTTTCTTCAACCAATAGATCATTTTGTGGTTATAGAGAGTAAGGAAGGGAAAAAGGAAACTTTCAATAATTGCTTGCCCTTAGCTGGCAATGAAGTACCTAGAATTTTCTACTGCAGTAAATTCCATTTTTCTTCCCATCTGAGCCTTGTAATCCTCTACTGGAATGATAAATATTCCTTTTGTATTTGGAGTCAAGACCTAAATTTGTATTCAGTTGCTTGACCTCCAAGGATTAAAGCTCGCAAAGTACTCATATAGCTTTATTCAGTCTCACATAAGCTCAATATTCCAGCAATACTAAAACACTGTCTATTTCCTAAACATTAAATGCCTTTGTCAAGAATTATGTTCTTTAGAAGTATATTTTATGACAAAATATAGCTGCTTATTCATTCACATCCTTGAGTTTGAAAGTTTTTATTTATTTATAAGTTTAATAATAGTAATCTAGAACAAATCTGTATGAGGACAGTCACATCAGACTAATTATAACTGGTGTTATGTAAAACTCCTTAGAGAAATCTAAATTGGATATTAAAATAAAAGAAAAACATTATTAAATGGAGGGGGACATGAAAGGGCTTCCTCCCCATCTCCCCATCCTGCTCCCTGGCACCACCTTCCATGATCACTCTTATTTGTCCTTTAGACATGGTTCATGGCTCGGATTCTCCTGAAAACCTTCCCTTGTCCTTTCATACCTGTTCCAGCCAAATAGCTTACTTCTCAGAGTCTCCTTTGTGTTTCCATAATATCTTATACCTATGCCTATGATAGCATTTCTTTCTCTACATTGTAATTTCACTGTAATGACATTGTTTTTGATTATTAAAAAAAATATCTGCTACAAGGCTATATCATCTTTGAAGGCAGGTCCTACAAATTGTTCACTTTCACATATCTACCCTGGTATATAGTGCATATGCAGATATCACAATAAATAAATAAATAAATAAAAGCATGAATTAACTAGGAAAGTGAATAATAAAAGTTAAATTGTACATAATAGAACATGCTACATAAACGTTTGCACCAGGTTTATCATTGGTGGCAAACCTTTTCAGTATGTTCAGATACTATAAATTATCGGTATGATTCTCCAAGAAAAGTTTGGTTGCAATTATTTTCACAGATAACAGATGTCTGGCATGTAAAAGCAACATTGTCCTCTACAAGCCCTCATTGTCTTCCGGGTAAAAATTTTCAGTGGGGCAATCAATGACACCTAAAATCTGGTCCTTTGCTTCTTTCTCTAGGATTTTCTGATTCATCTTTTGTTTTCTCTGCCGGGACAATCCTTCCTTCATTCTTCAATTAACTCCTACTTGCATTCAAGACAGCTCACCCATCGCCTCTCCCAGGAAACCTTCCGGGATAGCCTGAGCTAGGTGGCCCCCCCGGTGCTCTCTGTGTGCGGAGTATATCTCTACCACAGCACTTATCACACTTGCTCAGGAGTAATATTAAACCCAGTGATAACTCACATAGCCAATTATAGTAATTGTGCTGGAGGAAACATGTAAACTTGATTTTCTAAGCAAAACAGAATGTTAGCTATTTTTGTAAGCCTTGTTGCCATGGAAACAACCATCCACATGGCAGGAGGGATTGATTATATTGATATAGCTGGTATTTCTCTCTCATTTCTTTCTCTATAAAGATATGGGGCTCACTTAGAAATCTACTCTGTACATTATAATTGATAGAATTGTTACTTGAAATGGAAACCATTGCTGTCCATGTGTACAATTGCTCTCATTTTCTGCCATGACTCCTAGACACAATCACTATTTACTTTAGAATGTAACTTGAGACAAAATTATTCTAATGTTAATATTGAGGGTGTGAATTAGATATTTCTTCAATCTCCTCTGCTAAGAACAGGAGAATATTGAGGCCAGAAAAGGGATATTTTAGTTCTTGTTCCTATTTTCTAACATGAATTGATCTGCTTCATGTCAATAAATCCTTCTGACACTTTACAGTCATGGCACTAAATCACTAAAGTATCCCTGTCAAATGAAAAAGCTGCTGAAAGTAATGGTATTAAATTATTGTTTTTAGGTCCTATCAACAACTATAAAATATATTCTTTTTTAAAAGTTTATTTTTAAATCCTCACCCAAGGATTTTTTAAAAAATTCTTTATTATTTAAAGTGTTACATATGTCTCCTTTTTCCTCCACTGACCTCTCCCCACCCCTCCTCCGGTCCCCCAGCACATGCTCTCATTTCCATTGATTTTTAGAGAAAGTGGAAGAGAGAGGGAAAGACAGACAGAAATACTGATGTGAGAGAAACACATCAATTGGTTGCCTCCTGCACGTGCACCAACCAGGACACAGCCTATTTTCTAAGCATGTCATATCATCCAATGAGCACAGTGTTTGCTTTTAATCTAATAATACCCTTTAATTTTTGCAAGCTGTGGAAAGCAATTCGACAGACCACAGGAAATATATCCAGTTATTTCATGCACCAAATGAAGCATGAAATGCTAAACAGGGACGAGGAGCATTTTCTAGATCAGTTGTCCTCCTTTTTTGAAAACGAGGCTTGTTTTTCTTTTATTTTAACATCCAATTTAGATTCCTCTAAGGAGCTTTACATAACACCAGTTACAATTAGTCTGCAGTGAATGTCCTTACACAGATTTGTTCTAGATTATTATTATTAAGCTTATAAATAAATAAAAAGTTTCAAATTCAAGGATGGGAATGAATAGGCAGTGCTAAACAGGGACGAGGAGCATTTTCTAGAGTCAGTTGTCCTCCTTTTTTGAAAACGAGGCTTTCCTTGTTTTTCTTTTATTTTAACATCCAATTTAGATTCCTCTAAGGAGCTTTACATAACACCAGTTACAATTAGTCTGCAGTGAATGTCCTTACACAGATTTGTTCTAGATTATTATTATTAAGCTTATAAATAAATAAAAAGTTTCAAATTCAAGGATGGGAATGAATAGGCAGCTATATTTTGTCATAAAATATACTTCTAAAGATCATAATTCTTGACAAAGCTATTCAGTGCCGCTGGTACCTAATATGGCTTAAGAGAGCCCGCCTCCTGTTAAGTGCTTCCCTTTCTCCCAGGCTCAAGCCTGGCCTGCTGGCTCTACTCAGCCAATGTTCACATCCTGCTCTGTACCTCTGCTTCTGAGAGAGCAGCTTGTCCTGGGCTATGGCACAGCAGA
>NW_006290460.1:449556-450140 GCF_000327345.1 Myotis davidii
TAAAGGATGATCCTGGGACTGTTTTGCCTGAGGAATGAAATGTCTACGCACACATGCAGATTTTTTATTTTATTTTATTTTTTCCATTTTTTTGTCACTTCTAGTGGTACACTGGTTAAAACGTTGTGCCATTTGCTTATTTATCCAGATAAATGGTGCCAGGAACTCACACCGTCATCATCATTTGTAAGTCATCTCAAATAGCAGAGAGACATCCCCTCTGGGGCAAGAAATAGAGCTTCCTCGCAGAGGGGAGTATCTTAGGTGCAAAGTCAGCATATTCTCACAACTTGATTAAAGTCATTATTCTAACTCCTCATAACAGGATGGAAAATATACTTAATTCTTGCTTTAGAGTTTACACGCTCAAGTTACAAGAATTTCAATGCCGTGTGTAAATTTTTAGGTCAAAAGTGGTTTGTCTAAGGGTCAAGTTTCCTAAGGTTAAAACACAGACACTATTACAAAGTGAAGGAAACCAGGTTAGCAAAAACATGAACATCGTCGGAGGCATAATCTATGAAAACGGCTTTGCTGGTGGGTTCTGTATGGTGTAAATAGAAGCTGACCACCCCACCCCATGT
>NW_006290460.1:450961-451997 GCF_000327345.1 Myotis davidii
TTCTCAAATGGGGACATTGTTCTTCAGAGTCCCTAACACATTAAGATTTCTTGGTCAAATGCACAAATGAGTGTAGGTTGGGGGAAAGTAGTTTATCTTCACTCTCTTTGTCTGACAAATAAAACCTCTCCCTTGCTTTTGTTCAGGACTCTGCGCCAGGTACCATTTCTCTCTGTCTTCCCCCATCACTTCATAGTTGGTTCTCTTCTCATTGCTCCTGTTTAAAAACACATGCATTTTTCTTCCTGGAACTTTAAGACTTTGTACATGCTTCTTCCTACCTGGATATGACATTTTCCCCTCCCTCGTCACTAAAGCTGTTTGGTACCTTTATTTAAGTTCACTTTTGCATGAAGTGTTTCTTAACCATTCTCACCTATTTGCAATATTGGTCTGCTCAGTACTGATCTCAAAATGTAATGTCCCCACACAGCATTTAGTGTAAATCCATTTATGGGACTGCATTTTCTTCTGTGTTATTATTCATGTCTTTCTGTATCTGTGTCCATTGAAGGTCAAATGGTCTTCTTCTTTCCAACCACTAATAAGGGCTTTGTGGTCCTTCATCTCTATTTTTCAATAACATGTGCTGTGGAACTGTGGATTGGAGGCACTAAATAAATGCTGTGGAAGTGGATTGGAGGCACTAAATAAATATTGTTTAGCCCCTGAATATAATGGCTCATTTCTTGAATAAAAAGTTTGCACTAGCTTGAATAATTTAAATAATACTAACATCCAAAGCACTGTTTTTCTTCATGGCTAGCTTAGAAAAAGAGGACATATTGGCAAATGAGAAAGGGAAGTGTGGGCCAAAGATAAGATGGCCCTGAGTAAAAGCATGATAATAAGTTAAAACACAGAAAATGCAACATCAACTTTTGTATCCCCTGAGTAGTGCAAGAAAAAAAAAGCTGGTATAAGATTTCAATGTAGTGGGAGAAACTAAGATGGCGGCAGAGATAAACACCGGGAAGTTAATGCCGCTCACAACAATTGATTAATACCTCAGAGAAACACCACCACCTTCATCAAA
>NW_006290460.1:454107-456235 GCF_000327345.1 Myotis davidii
CAAGAAATAGCGCTTCCTCGCAGAGGGGAGTGTCTTAGGTTCAAAGTCAGCAGATTCTCACAATTTGATTAAAGTAATTATTCTAACTCCTCATAACAGGATGGTAAATATACTTAATTCTTGCTTTAGAGTTTACACGCTCAAGTTACAAGAATTTCAATGCCATGTGTAAATTTTTAGGTCAAAAGTAGTTTATCTAAGGGTCAAGTTTCCTAAGGTTAAAACACAGACACTATTACAAAGTGAAGGAAACCAGGTTAGCAAAAACATGAACATCGTCGGAGGCATAATCTATGAAAACGGCTTTGCTGGTGGGTTCTGTATGGTGTAAATAGAAGCTGACCACCTATACACATGTGGCTGGAAGTTTCTACGGATGATCCACACATATCGGGCTGGAATCACAGAAGATATGGCCAGTCTGGAAAAGGGGATGAGCAACCGCAGGAAGCACTGAGTTTTGTGATGGATCCTGAGTCAAGGTTGGACTCATGGAGCTGTCAGAGAGAGAGGTTGTTTTAGGAGCTGGCAAAACCTTCTCAGACTGAGAGGACCAGGCCTGAAACATCCACTGTTGTCTCTATCAGCACAGCTGCAACCTCCACCTAGGACCCCTTGCCCCACTGGTGGGGATGGGAGCTTCCAGGAGCAATGGCAAGTTATGCTGTGTCATATTTCCTCCACCTGGAGTTCCACCGTCCTCAAGCTGTGGGTTTAAGTGCAGAAACTCTAGTTCAGTCAGCAAACGGAATGTGACTAAAACCCTGGTAGCACCTGTGGGTCCTGGAGATGGCTGGAATACTGGACACGGAGAGGAGGGGGCACAGGGGTGAGGGGGAAGCATGGTGTAAGAAGAGCCTAGAGCGGGAGGTGAGGATTGGGCTCCATATATGCAGGGTTGACAAGACACTGAGTTAAATTTGATTTTTAGAGAAACAACAAATAATTTTAGTATAGATCTATTCCAAATATTGGACAAAATGTATTTATATTTTTATGAAGTCCATTGTTTAAAATTCAAATTTAACTGAGAGTCCTGTATCTTTTTTTAAACTATCTTGTGAGTCTACCCATATCACATACTAAAGAATTGGGCCTATCCTTCTGGTAGTGGAGATGCCTTAGTGCATTTTAAACATGGGAACATCATGACAAAATCTACAAGGTGTACCCCCCCGCCCCCCCCCCGCAATGATATATATTTTAGCAGCTGATAGCTCAGTTTTGAAAATTAAAACTATTTTAATAAACACTGCCTTTTTAATTATTCATAGAGCATGAATGTATACATTTAAGGGGACAGCTTAGATATCATATAAAGAGTTTTCTGTCACGAGGGTGAAAGCAGATTGAAGGAGTATGAGACCACTGTTAATGTGGAGGGTCTTGGTGCAGGGGAAAAGGAAGTGAAGGACTTTATCACAAAGACATAAACCAAAAAATAAGCCATTCTGGATGGGACCAGGTATCTGTTCAGTCCAATATTCTGTCTGCTAGTAACACCAAGCAATGTTCTGTTAAAAAATGAATGAATGGTAAGAAAAACATTGGTCTCAAGTCTGGAGACTCAGTCTTTACGGAGGCCATTGAACTTGTATAAATCACTTAACCTCCAGGTATCTAAGCAGCTTCTCTATAGGTTTCTAGTCTATTCTCAAATGTTAGGGACATTGTTCTTCAGAGTCCCTAACACATTAAGATTTCTTGGTCAAATGCACAAATGAGTGTAGGTTGGGGGAAAGTAGTTTATCTTCACTCTCTTTGTCTGACAAATAAAACCTCTCCCTTGCTTTTGTTCAGGACTCTGCGCCAGGTACCATTTCTCTCTGTCTTCCCCCATCACTTCATAGTTGGTTCTCTTCTCATTGCTCCTGTTTAAAAACACATGCATTTTCCTTCCTGGAACTTTAAGACTTTGTACATGCTTCTTCCTACCTGGATATGACATTTTCCCCTCCCTCGTCACTAAAGCTGTTTGGTACCTTTATTTAAGTTCACTTTTGCATGAAGTGTTTCTTAACCATTCTCGCCTATTTGCAATATTGGTCTGCTCAGTACTGATCTCAAAATGTAATGTCCCGCCAAAACCGGTTTGGCTCAGTGGATAGAGCGTCGGCTTTTGGGAACA
>NW_006290460.1:456262-475940 GCF_000327345.1 Myotis davidii
CACGTCCTCAGTGGGGGACGTGCAGGAGGCAGCTGATCGATGTTTCTCTCTCATCGATGTTTCTGACTCTCCATCTCTCTCCCTTCCTCTCTGTAAAAAATCAATAAAATATATTTTAAAAAAAAATGTAATGTCCCCACACAGCATTTAGTGTAAATCCGTTTATGTGACTGCATTTTCTTCTGTGTTATTATTCATGTCTTTCTGTATCTTTGTCCATTGAAGGTCAAATGGTCTTCTTCTTTCCAACCACTAATAAGGGCTTTGTGGTCCTTCATCTCTACCTTTCCCTAATATGTGCTGCGGAACTGTGGATTGGAGGCACTAAATAAATATCGTTTAGCCCCTGAATATAATGGCTCATTTATTGAATAAAAAGTTTGCCCTAGCTTGAATAATTTAAATAAAGCTAACATCCAAAGCACTGTTTTTCTTTATGGCTAGCTTAGAAAAAGAGGACATATTGGCAAATGAGAAAGGGAAGTGTGGGCCAAAGATAAGGTGGCCCTGAGTAAAAGCATGATAATAAGTTAAAACACTGAGAAAATGCAACATCAACTTTTGTATCCCCTGAGGAGTACAAGGAAAAAAAGCTGGTATAAAATTTCAATATAGTGGACATAGTGTTAAGAGAGAGCAATATTACAAAAATGGAACTGACTTATGATCCTGTGATTCCACTTCTTTGTATATATCCAAAGAAACTCAAAACTAATTCAAAAGAATACATACACCCCTATGCTCATTGCAGCATTATTTATAATAACAAAGCTATAAAAGCAACCCAAGTGCCCATCAGTAGACATGTGAATAAAGAGTTGTGGTACATATATGCAATGGAATATTACTCGGCTGTGAAAAAGAACAAAATCTTACCATTTGTGACAGCATGAGTGTACCTAGAGGGTATTATGCTAAGTGAAATAAGTCAGAGAAAGAAAAATAGTATATGATTTCACTTGCATATGGAATCTAAAGAACTAGATAAATGAATAATCAAAACAGAAACAGACTCACAGCCAAAGAAAGAAAGAGGGAGGGAGGAAGAGAGGGAGAGAGAGAGAGAGGAAGGGAGGGAGGGAGGGAGAGAGGAAGGGAGGGGAGGGACTCATAGATACAGGGAATAGACTGATGGTTACCAGAGGAGAGGGGATTTGTGGGACGGGGCAAAAAACAGTGAAGGAATTGAGAAGTTGATAGTTGATGATACAATTATTTTTTACTCTGTTTTCATTAAGTATCAATAATCTGAAAAGAAAACCTTCTGGTTAAGTACATTTCCACTTTACCCTGGAGAGAAAGAAAGCCTAGGATATGTGAGATAAGAATTCATATAAGACGGGGGCCTCTGTAATTTGGGCACACAAAGGTCTGTTTGCACATTTAACTGCTCTGCACAGATTCTCAGAAAAAGTCAAGTTTCCAAATGAGGATACGATGTTGAGCAGGAAAGTCTCCCTAAGTGCCACAGAAGTTGATTCCCAGTATACAGAGTAGCATATATTTGTATAAAAAATATGGAAAAGAAATGAATAAAAAGAACAGAGCAGAAGCTAAATTCAAATTTTAATGTCTTCTTGGACTCATTTCCATGAGGAATTCCACATTAAAATGTCCATTTATCCCATAAGTCATGAAAGTTGACACTTTTGGGAAAGCATATTCTGCAAATGTTCATTAAACTAGGACATTGTTTAGCACACAATAGCTACTCAATAAATGGTGACAATATTGCAAAGGGAGATCAGGAATAATGAGAATTAATAACATAAAACCAAATTTATTGATTAGAGCACCAAACACTTCAGCAATATGAATAGGGAAGAGGAATAGGTCACCATAGAAAATTGAAAGAAGGAATTGATGTTAAGTAACTCCCATAGGCCATTTGTTTGAAAAGTTTATTTGGGTAAAGAAGCAGAAAAAACAGAATAGTAATCAAGTGCTACCAGCAGGATCAGGAGATGATGTCTTTTCTCGCAAGCCCTGGAAACTAGTGCCTATTTGAAGTCAGAGTCAAAAGAGCCTACAGGAAAAGTAAGAATTAGAGAGTGAATAACTGACAAATCAAAACCCTTAACAAGTTGAAAACGGTAGGATTAGAGAAGAATAAAAGCACAGGTTCCAAAGGTTCTAAGAGTTGGCTTTGGAAATATGAAACCACCTTTTCCCTCTGCACATGATGAAAAGATAAAAGAATGAGCTTATAGCATATAATGCTTCAGAGCAGAGCTCATCACCTCAATGAGACTTGGCCTTATCAAGAGATTGGAGATTGGACATATGATGAGGGTATGCTAGTAGAGAAATGATTCCTGAGTGAGGAAATGTCCACCATGGGTCAAAAGAAGAAAGCAGAAGCTCCACTAGAAAAGTCAGCCTTGAAGTCAGAGTGGGGTTAGCAGCACTTTTGCCCTTGGTGCACTATTGCTTGAGCTGTAGCCTCTGACTTGAATCAGGATCTATTCCAGAGCTTCAAGTAGGGCTGAGTTGGGGTCACATGATCCTTCAGGAGCATAGAGGGGGAAGCAGGTGAAGTCAGAAGAGCAAGAGTAGAAAAGTTCAGAGCTTATATCTTTCATCGGGTCAGAAAAACAAGAGGAGATGCCAGTTGCCAAAAACTTGAAGAAGTAGGTGGATTTAGGTTTGAGACCAGAGAAGACCTGGCATAGCTTTTACAGCTGAGAGTACAAGCAATCTCTGAGAGAGGCCCAAGAGGACTTCCAAATAGCAGAGACAACCCAGCTGACATAAGATGCATGACTTCGTGGTGGGTCAAATTCACAATTCTTTTACAGAATAAAACAAATTATTCTATCCTCAGAAAGCCTCCAGTCATAATCTTCTTAAGGAATTTATCAGCTTCAGTGTAAAGCCTTCAGTTAGCTTTTCATCTACTTTGATTCAAATGTTTTAAATATTTCAATAGTTTTAATATTCTTGGTGCAATGCTTCATATCATTGAACCACAAAACCCAAACCATTTAGATTTTCATTTTGTAAACAAGTGAAATGTATCTTCACCTTATTTCCTAATTAACATACGGGTACTCAAACTAAAGTTACATTTTTTCTTTCAAAAACTAAATTTTATTTGAGAGAAGGCAATAGTATGATGCCTGGAAACAAAGGAAAAAGAATAATGTGCTCACATGGACAGAGAGCTAAAATTATTCAGTGAAGAAGAAATTCAGATGTTAATTAAGAAAAGACTGTTGAGCACTTCCAGCCTCACAGTTTGATAAACACTTAGGTAGACCATGTCTACTAACTGATCTGAAGGTCACAGGAATTGAATTAAATTATTTACAGACTCAATGGCTCATCACTCAGTTGTAGCAAGAATTAAAATTGGTTGGGTATAAATTCCTCACAAAGTTGTGCCAATTATTACAATAGGACATGACCAGAAAATCACTTCCTTTCCAGCAAATGATGGAATTGTGCCCAGCCGCTTAGTCTTCATGGAAATCAAGCAATGTAATTTGATCTTATTATTTTAGCTAATCAATGACACAAACTAGTGACTGCCATATCATCAACTGGCTAATATTTATTAAAAACAAAACCAAAGCAGACAGGAAAATAGCTCAGTCATGTTGAATGTTATATACATCCAACCTACATATTAATGTCCTTGTCATTAAATAAGTGAATCAACACTGTCAAAACACCAGTGATGTCCTTTGAAAATATTTTTGTAAAAAGCCTTTGTAAAAATCCCAAAAATTGTTAGAAGAAACTCAATTTTTATTCTTTTTCGAAGTTTTCAATAACACTGTACTTAGGTCAAAATTTCTTCTAGGGAATTGAGGAGCTAATGAATAAAACTTTACCCATTTCATAAAAAGGAATGTACATATAAAATTATTCCCAATTTCTTGTGTCAACCAAATTAACTAAATCTATTGTTTCAAAAATGACCCAAGGGAATATTAAGAATAAAGATGAGTGTTAAATTAAATTTAAATCACCACTTTATGGTAAATGTCAGGTATTTCCTTTCAAGAGATACCAACAGACAGGTAATGGAAGCCAATTTATTACCAAAAGCCCTCATTCGCTAAAAATATTTTTTCCAGAATGAAAGTTTTAATGATTAATATATGTACGTTAAAACAGGTCCATAGTAACTGCTCAATAGGTAATAGCTATTACTTTCAATAAGGCCACTTTCAACTCTAGAATTATCTACAGTTATGTTCAGTGCAATCCATCAATTTAACTATAGGCACAGTATATTTTATCCCTGGATCAAACCACTCATCAAAACTCACAGTGCATGGACTATATTATCTTCTCTTCCCAGGAACATGTCAAGAACTTGATTGAAATAAAAGAATATGCTGTTAACTTTCTTCAGGACATGCTGCTGGGCATGGTTTTGTTGTGATTGCTTCTGAGGACATTGTCCACAACTTCCACCAGTGTCCCCAGCACAAAAACCCATGAAGAACCCATTAACAGGCATTAACTGCTAAGCAGAAGCTGTGATCCTACTGGGGACCTTCTGTGTCCTTTCCTTAACTCAATATATAATGAATAAAATTCAGTTGTCTCTGTTTTCATTATTATTTTGTTATCCTTCAAGTTCAGAACTAAGTTCATGCCTCAGCTCCAGCAACTAAAGAGAAACTTATAGCCTGCTTAGGTATATATTCTCCCTAACACATTCCCTAGCTTGTCTACATTTCTTATGCTAATTTAGATTTTTCCTGTTTTGTTGTCTTATTTTTAAATTTTTGCTTTGAAAATTTATTTCATGTATTTACTATTAACACCTAAATTTTCATGGAATAAGCAGGGATATAAGCGCACAAATAAATATATAATGACAAATATGTATAATATAAAGACAGATGCATAACTGTCTACATATGTATAAATATAATTCATGGACTAAATGGAGAAGATGGTTGAATTTGAGGCCTTTATGCTAGTATCAAAGACTCTTTACTGGAAAAGATGAGCCCTAGAGCTATTACATCACATATTTATATTATTTAAAGACAGAAAAGAAGTGCCTCCCTTATTCAGTGATATACTAATATGATTATTGTTTTTAGAGCAAGTTTAAAATAAATAGGATTTATGGATTTTCTACTTCTATAAGTATTGCTTCTATATTCATAGAAGGATTATGTCACCCTTTGTATAGAAGACTTATTTATAGCTCTGTGTTTAGTCAAAATGTCATTCCAAAAAGAAATGGCTTATTTTCAGAATAGTATCCTATTTGTATAAATTCAGCAGCTAGGAAAAAGGAGGAAAGCAGTCTGCCTTATTTTGGAAATGTCTCTAACTGTATTGTTGGAGGAACGTGCAGCCTGCTTCTCTTGTTCCAGGTCTAAGATACCAGCCTCTGAAACATCCTGGTGGTGACGATGTAGGCCCGGCTGTTTAGGGGGGCTTACTGGAATGTTTGTAAGCTTTCTTCATGCCTCCTAACCTCCTATCTTATTAACATTAAAACCACCCATTGAAGTTTCCTTGTTTTTCTCGCATTGCCTGGATCTAAAGGGAACAATTATTTCATCCATAACAAACATAGCTTATTTGGGATTTCAGCTGACAGAACATTTGTTTCTGTGCTCATATGCTCTCCTTTTCTGATAGCAGAACTTGGGGAGTTCGCCTTCTTAGCAAACTGCCTATGCGATGCCATTGTAAGACAGAGCAATCCTGTTATTATATATAGTA
This sequence comes from Myotis davidii, assembly GCF_000327345.1. NCBI lineage: Eukaryota > Metazoa > Chordata > Mammalia > Chiroptera > Vespertilionidae > Myotis > Myotis davidii. The sequence goes on from NW_006290460.1 coordinate 461,963, forward strand.
GCACTAAATTGATTGTGGATTACTGCATTTTTCATTGATTGACTTAAGCGAAAATAACTCAGTGTTAAAGCCTGAATATTACTTTAGAAATCAATAGAGATAACACCATGGTCAGCTTTCAAAATAAGGGCCAATTTTTTAATTTGATAGTGGTAGCGTGAGGGCACCATCAATTTTCTATCAGGGTCTTCAGTGGGTCCACAAAAAAGGAGGAGGGGAATGTTACATGTCAGTCCTGAGAGAGGCTCCATAAACATGGTTTGAGACTAAATCTCTTCCTAGCAAAATAAGAGTTATTTTGAGATCCCCACTTGTAGAATCAACAATTTTTATGAATACTTTCATGAAACAAATAAAGCAGTACGCATTCTTCCCCAACTCGAAGCAGTGTGGTTCCCAATATTTGTTGAAAAGGGTATTTATTTTATAACAAAAAGTAAAAACCCTAACAATCAAATGGAAACTGTAAAGGCTGTTCTCCACTGACATAATGTTGTTTCACATACTTCTGGAATATTTATGGGAAACAATACTCTGTTTTGAGAGTCCATTGTTTGGCTATTAGTCTTATTTATAAGTCCTTCATGGCATTGTTAAAATTACTGGCTCAAGCGGAAAAAAAGATGACAATACCTTTTAACGTGACAATATCTCCCTTAGTCCCATTATGCTATTAACAATATACATTATGCTTTTTTATTTTTAGAGCAGAACATTATTAAAAAGAAATCAGTGGTGTTTGTAGCTCCCAATGAGTGTTAATTGGCACCTGAAGTCAGTCAGAACCCCTTTAGTAACCCTCTTCTATGTAAGCTGTACTGCTCTGGCAAAATACAGCGGGGAGGGGAAAGGAGAGTCTGGGTCTTTCTAAAGATTACATGGGTCGACCTTACCGCCAGAGAGCAAAGCTGTGGGTTCATTTAGTCTCTCTATTTTTCCATAATGACACTGAAAGCTTGTTATCGCATTTGTCATGTGATTAATGAGGGTCTGTCTTCATATCAGAGGCACTAAATAGATTTCTCTAGAAAGACAAATGACTCAGGAGATTGATGGTATTAATTTAGGAGCAAGCTTGGTCCTGTCCTGACTACCTCTGTGCAATTTGAGTCTCAAATTCTCCAAAGATAGGGAAACTAATCCTTACCCAGTTGCTTACAAGGACAAGGAGGGGAAGTTCCCATTTATAAAGTAACTGAACTCCTTATTGACAAAATTATGTATCAATGTATATTACATTATGAAAAAGAATGAACCTGTCCACAGTTTGCTCTCATTTTGCTTTTGATTTATTACATCATGTGTTGTCAACCAGGACTCCACAAGGAAATGCAATTAGCATTCTTAATGTTAATGATGGCTGAGGGTTGACAGGGAGCCAGATGTCTACACAGAATTCAGAAAAAAAATTTACTGACTGTAATAATCTTATGATCCAATTTAAAGGAAATAACAGTTGCTCAATTTCACAGAATTTTTAACTTCAAAGAACTAAATTATAAGATACTAAAAAATGAGAGGTAAAGATGATAAAGAAGAAAAAAATATATATGCACAGGAAAAAGTTAAAAAAATAAAATATTTGACCAAAGAAAGTGGACAATTAAGACTGAACAAGTAAAATTGGTTTGTAATGATTTCATGTTTGGGGACAAAGTCAAGCAATTCTATGCTAGTTTTCTCTCGGTTACTTTTATCCCAGGCTCACTCTTATGATTGGGCCCAGACCACTGCTTTCACTTTTCCATTTATGTATTCATTTCATACATTTTTATTATCCACTATATATGCTATATATATGCTATATATATATGCTAGGTATAGACAAAAATCACTCCTATTTAAGGGAATATGATGAAAGAAAACAACCTAATACAATAGAGAAGGGGAGGGGAAAGACTCCATTCAAGCTAGTGTCATCAGGGAAGCCTTTGAAGAGAGTTGTTTACATCTGACTCAGAATTTTTCCCATCATGACTGAAAAACTCATTACCTCTTACACAGATACCATGAGTAATGCTGAAATGAAGGTAAATTGGCAGGACAACACCAACTCCTAGCAAAAACATTCTGTCCTGCTAGCTCGTCTGTATTTAGTGAAATCACTCTTCACAGTAAACAGGTGTTGTTTCCATCACATGGGGTCAGGTTATGACCCTTTTAGACCTAGATATGTTAATGACTTCTTGCTGCACACTAGGTCTTGTCTGAGAGCTAACATAAAAGGTTAGTGTTATTTGTCATCAGCATTGATCATTTCTCAGGGTGGCATTGGAAGCTTAAATGACCAAGTCAAGTTTTGCCTATAATTGTGGCAGCGACGAAGGAATTTATTTAGTCACTAAGCATCTGGATGAGGGTAGGACTTGATAAGATCCCCCAAAGGATGATGACTCAGACTGTCAGATATCTAGTGATTATAATTTTTTTCCTTTAAGAAAAAAATGTTCTTACTCCTTTTTAACAGGGAGAAATGGCAACAGAAATAATCCAATAAAAAGATTTTTTTCAGAATAACTATAACATGGTTTCTTTGGACCTTGTTCTTGTTCTCAATGAACACTTATGTCAATAAACTGAGAGACAAAGGGTATTCATACAAAATATACAATGTGCTGAGAACTAAGCCCACACATATATAATCAACTAATTTTTGACATGGGGAAAGTGTAGTTCCTTCAATAAATGGTCTTGGGAAAACTTGATATCCACATGCAAAAGAATGAAATTGGACTCTTGCACAAAATTGAACTATAAGGGTTAAGACTTGAAATGATAAAACTACTAGAAGAAAATATAGGAAAAAACTTTCTTGATATTGGTCTTGACAATTACTTTTTTTGCCAATTATGACACCAAAAATTGCAGACAAAAAAAAATAATAATCAAGTAGTACCACTAGACTAAAAACTTCTGCACAGCAAAGTAATCAGCAACCTTTGCAATGGGAGAAAATGTTTGAAAACCATTTATATGATCAGGGTTTAATATCTAAAATACATAAGGATATCACACAATCCAATAGCAAAAAAAAGCCAAATAATTCAATTAAAAAATGGGAAAAGTATCTGAATAGACATTTTTCAAAACAACAACAAATAGATCAGAAAGAAGTGAAAGCACTACCTTGAAGAGATGTCTGCACTGTCTATTCATTGCAACATTGTTCACAATATCCAAGACATGCCTAAGTGTCCAATACAGATAAATGGATAATGAAAATGAAATGTATACATTCAAATATATAGATATAGATATAGATATGGATACAGATATAGATATAGATAGATATAGGTATAGATGATAGACTTAGACATAGACATAGACAGAGACAGAGACAGAGATAGAGATAGAGATAGAGACAGAGACAGAGATAGAGATAGAGATAGATGATATATATAGATGAGCCTGCAGGGCATTATGCTAAGTAAAATAAAGCATACACAAAAATATAAGTATTTTATTATCTCACTTATATGTGGGACCCCAAAGTGTTGAACTCATAGAACCAGAGGGCAGAATGGTGATTACCAGGGGCTCAGGATGGGAGAAATGGGGAAAGTTTGGTCAAAGTGTACAAACTTCCAATTATAAGCTGAATAAGTTATTAGGCTCTATCTAATGTACAGCATGATAACTACAGTTAATAATATTGCATTGTATACTTTAAATCTGCTAAGAAAATAGATATTAAGTGTTCTCACCACATATACACAAATGGTAACTGAGGCAATGGGTGTATTAACTAACTTGATTGTGGTAATAATTTCACAATGTATATGCATATTAAATCATCACATTGTACAACATAAATATATAATTCTAGAGGCCCAGTGCACAGGATTTGTGCACTGCTGGGGGGTGTGGTCTGCGGGGATCGGCCAGCTGCAGGAGCAACCACTCATCCAGGTAAGCTGAGCAGCTGTGGACCTGCCTTCTGAGCTACTGCTCCCAGGAGCAGCTGCTCATCCAGGTCAGCCGACCGGCGCTCCCTCTGTGGGAGCGCACTGACCACCAAGGGCAGCTCCTGCATTGAGCATCTGCCCCCTGGTGGTCAGTGAGCTTCATAGCAACTGGTTGACTGGTCGTTCTGTTTGTTACGCCTTTCAGTCATTGGGCTTTTATTATATAGGATTTTCATTTGCCAATCATACTTCAATAAACCTGGCAAAAATATGTTTACAATGTGATCTGAAAGTTGCTGCCAAAATGCCAGAAAGAGAAAATGAAACAAGGCCAATCACTCCATTCAAGCAGGATTTTTTTTTTTTTTCATGGAAGAGGCATTCCTTTTCTTTCTGGAGTCAGTGTTCCTTCTCTTTGAGGAAAATGAGAAAGTTTTGATTTCTTGGAGATAAAGAGCCTATTTTATACTAAGCACTTTATACTTCATTTCATCTTTCCATCTATTGTGCAATATTTCCCTCAGTATAAGGGAATGAGTGTCTTGATTCGGGGTATCTAACAAGCACTGGAGGCAGGATTCACACCCAAGACTGTCCCATTAAAAAGTGGGCCATCATGCCACAAAAACCCTTCAGGATAATGACTAGACCTAAACACTTGGGAGTATGATGTGATCATAGAGGAACATACATTTATGAATCAAGGAAAATCATTCAGTCTACCGAAAGCAGAAATAAAACAAAGAGAATGACTTGCATGCATATAATTATAATTCGATGCTAATTAATCTATTTACAGCATTTTTCTAAATGCTGTTGAAAATGTTGAAGTTGACATCCTCCTATGCTTTCCTGTGGCCGATGTATTGACTGGTACTCTGGAGCCCTCCCAGGACCCAGAAAGATCTGTTTTTTTCTGAGACGTTAGCAAGGCCAGAGGCCGGGAGCAGCACTGTCCTTGCTGTGCTGCCTTGTTCTCCCTGGCCTTCGACTTCCTGCCTCAAGTTCCATCTTCTCCAAGGTATACACTTGCCTTTACCCAAGTCACTTCACCTTTTACAATTTCCTTCTAAATTACAAAGGAGAATGGAATGCATCTTTAAAGCTTCTACAACTCTAACATTTGGTGACTTAAAACTTAAAGTACTCTTTTTATTTTTACAAAACATATTAGCATATTATTGGGGTTGAATAACCAGTTATTTTTAAAATTATTAGTGACATTCCAGCAGCCATGGAACAAAAATGAAGATTCTCAAATTGGTTACTCACCTATTATCAAAAAAAGTGGTTATTCAATGCATTTAAGCTCAAGTTTATTTAAAAACTAACTTCTAATGACTATTAAGTACATATTATTGTGTTAAAATTCAGCTACTGTTAGTAAGCCCATGAGATTCACCGAATACAAATCTACTCTCTAAGAATTAAAGACAGCACACTGTAAACTGCAATATTATTTCATGTAAATATAAAATTGTGATAGTTAAGCAAAATAATATAAGGAAACCTTTATGTAAAATGTTTGTTTTTCTTTTCTTCTTTTTTAAAATTGTATTTTGGTTATCCCCAATAAAAACAAAAATATTAATAACATTTTATACCTGCATGGTCTTTATGCTATGCAAAATACTTTCATAGAGAGTGGAGTAAAATTTATGTGGGGATTTTTTTTGAAGTCATTTCACATGTTGAAAATCTCATATGAATAAAATTACCCGTGAAAAAACCTTAGTCCATAAGGAATAGCATGCATGTTTTTATGCATATGTATGAAGGTAGTATTTATAGTGTATAAAATAAAATTAGTATACAAAATTCATTTCTGAAAATATTAATTGCATAAAAGAGGGCCAATACTTACGCATTTTAATTTCCTGGGAGAACACACATTATTTGCATAACATACATGCAAACATGATGCTATAGCACTATCTGAATTTCAAAACATCTCTTGAGAGCTACAGATTATATATCCTGACTAGAGGCCCAGTGCACAAATTCATGCACTGGTGAGGTCCCTTTGCCTGGCCTGCGCCCTCTCGCAATCCAGCCCCAGAGGGACCATGGGAGGTAGGCCAGGGAGGGATTGCAGGAAGGCTCCAGGGCGTGTCAAGCTCATCTGCCCAGTCCCAATTGGCCAGACCCCAGCAGCAAGCTAACCTACTGGTCGGAGCTCTGCCCCCTGGTGGTCAGTGCGCATCATAGCGACTGGTAGGATGGTTGAACAAATGGTCGCATGAATGGTCGGACACTTAGCATATTATGCTTTTATTATATAGGATGTGGAGGAAATGAGGCTTGTGGTAGTTTTCAAATTTGTGTAAAGCCTCAACCTAATAAGTGACAAAGCTACAATTTAAATCTTTAAAACTTCTAGTCCAGTTGACTTTCTACTATTTCATAATTGACTTTGTATTTATTTTACTTTTGATGAAGTAAATTTTTATAACCTCACTGAATTTTCCAGGCTTTATTACTACAGTTAATTTTCCCAGACAAAATTCTCTTCTTCAAATCATCAATTTCATTAATAATTAAGAAAGAGAAAAGGCAAAAAAAAATCATGTTCAATATGAAGTGTATTAATTTATTTAATCTGACTCCACAAACTAACAGTCTAAGTTTTCTATTAAGCTATTTTATATTTTTACTTGCAATGTATTTGTTTTTTTATTTATTTTTAATTGAATTTATTGGGGTGACATTGGTTAGTAAAATTACATAGGTTTCACGTGTACAATCCTATAACACATGAGCTTTACATTGTATAGTGTGTTCACCACCCCAAGTCAAATTTTCTTCCATCACCATTTGTGACCCCTTTACCCTCTCCTACCTTCCCTCACCCTCCTTTCCCTCTGGTAATCACCATAATGTTGTCTACCGCTGAGGGTTTTTTTTGTTATGTTTCGTTTTGTTTTTTGCTTAACCCTTTTACCTTTTTCACCCAGCACCCTCCCCCCACCCCTTTGACAGCTGTCAGTCTGCTCTCTGTATCTATGAGTCTGTTTCTATTTTGTTTGTTTATTTTGCTCATTACATTCCAAATATAAGTGAAATCATATGGTATTTGTCTTTCTCTGACTGGCTTATTTACTTGGGCAGGTTCATCCATGCTGTTATAATATTCTCTAGGTCCATCCATGCTGTCACAAATGGTATGATTTCCTTCTTTTTTATTGCTGAGTGGAAACCATTAACAAAATGAGAAGACAACCCACTGAACAGGAGAATATATTTGCCAATACATCTGATAAGGGGTTAATGTCCAAAATTTATAAAGAACTTATAAAACTTAACATAAAAAAACAAACAATCCAATTTAAAAAATGAGTAAAAGACCTGAATAGACACTTCTTCAAAGAGGATATACAGATGGCCAATAGACATATGGAAAGATGCTCAACATCACTAATCATCAGAGAAATGCAAATTAAAACCACAATAAGATATCACCTCAAGCCTGTTAGAATGGCTATATATGCACCCCTATGTTCATTGCAGCATTATTTACAATAGCCAAGATTTGGAAGCAGCCAAGTGCCCATCAGTAAATGCGTGGGAGAAAATCTGTGGTACGCCTACACAATAGAATGCTATTCGGCTACTTTAGATGTGTGAGACTTTTTTGGGTAAAGTTTTATCGGTTATAGTAATACATCTGAAGAGAGAGGAGGTAAAGTAGACATTTTATTGCCAATAAGGAGGCCACTATTTCCCCTCCTTGGCTCTGCCCCAAAAACAAATTTTAAAGTTTCCAAGAGAATCTGGATCAACTGATATGAGTAATGGTCGTTAGTGTTTTGGTTCTTATCTGTCAATACGCAAAGCCTTGTTTCAAGGGAAACTTTGTGTTTATGCTCTATAGTGAATCCCATGCAATGCCATTTTCTCTCTTGGAAATAACAGCAAATTATATGCTTTGGGATGCACATTGTACTTCAATAGATGGCTCATGAGAGCAACCAATTTTGGTCTTCCCAAAGACCAACATAAAGACGTATAAAGCTTTATTTCAATTTTTATCCAATTAATAGTCTGGCTGTGCAAGTAGGTAAGGTCACACTCTAACCTCCTTAGCTATATCTTCCACATAGGAAATAGCACAGTGGGAGATTTGACCATGTAGAATGAATAAATAATGCAACTGTGAATGTATTAATGTGGAAGTTATAGATACATATATTGAGTATGTATTGGAAATCAAGAAATTATGTTTATGGATTTTTTTCTGTTCTGATAGCTTGCATGTTGTTTTTCCAAAGCAGAGCAAACACCTACTGGAAGTAAGCCCTTATATCCTTTCAGCTCTTTCTATATGAATCTTTACACATTGAACCAATAGGCATTTTTAGACTTGATAATTATCTTAACCCATTATTTTTTAGAATGTTAAGTGACTTCCCCAGGAACATTCAGAACTGAGAGTAGAATGAAATTTTAACTAATTCATTGATTCTTGAAGAGGTATTGAAAACCCACTGCATGCCAGGAATTTTTGCTCTTTCACCTCATGGCTTCTATAATAATTAGGTAGGATTGTAGTTTTATTGGAAATGCATAATAACAAGCAAATAGCATAATTTGAGTCAAGGGCATGAGAGATTTCAGGTCTTGGTCAGGGTGAGAGACTTGCTGACAGTGATTATTAGGAAGAGAATTCTCAGACGCCGTCTTTCAAGCTGTCTGGCTGAAATAAGGCAATGATAGATGGTAACAAGGAGATCTGGAGCAAGTAAATCTTTACTGTCTCACCATGTGTTTTCTTTGGAGGAAATAGATTTTTCTCATTTCTAAAAGTGCTTACGTTTTCCTTTAGAAAACAGTAATACTTTTCCAAGTGAAAGAAACAGTTAATTCACAGAAAGTGGGTTATCTGTTGAGGTACACACACAGAATATATCATTATTCAATTTTCTTCTGAATTTTCCAGATTCACAGGATGGTGTTATGTTTTAAATATTTATTAAATGAGTTGTCTTCTAAGATGGAACATAAATTAGTCATTCAGGATATATATGAAGTAATAACCAAACTTGTATTAAAATTTATTTTAGATGCAAATCCTATATAATAAAAGGCAAATAGACTGAATATGCATATGCAAATAGACCGAATGGTGGAACAATAGAACAACAGTCACATACTGACCACCAGGGGGTGCACACAGAATATGGCGGACATCGGCAGAGACAGCAGAGTGCAGAACATGGCAGACATTGGCTGTGGTGTGATGGTGGAGCAGGTGAGTGGGGGGCGCTAGACCAAGGCGGGGCACCAGCTGCTGTCATCAGGGTGAGCCTCTGGTGGTTACTGAAAATTCTTTGCACCCACCTGGCGCTCACCCCTGCTGCCAGCGCCAGCCCCGCTCACACCCACTGCCTGTGCCCGGCGCTGGCCCCAATCGCTTTGCACTATCAACAAGTACAAGTGGCAGCTGCCAGCCGTGATCGCCCCTGAGAGCTTCTCTACCTCCCCCTGCTCCTGAGGGGCAATTGGGGCAGTAGCCGCCACTCACATCCGCTGATGGTGCCAGCCCCACTCACACCCACTGCTGGAGCCAGCCCCAATTGCTCTGCCAGCGTTGTCAGAGTGTGAGGGTGGTGGAGGTGCTGCCAGCAGACAAGGGACCAGGGGCTGTGGCGGGAATAGGCAGGGTGGGGGTGCAGAGGATGGTCAATACCCGCCCCTTTGCACACTGCAGCCTCGTGGCCCACAGTTACTTTCAAGGTGCATGAATTAGTGCACTGGGCCCCTAGTTTAGTTATAATGATTTATTGGCATAAATTGAAATAATAACTATTCTGTGTGAAAGTTCTTCACTGTACATGTACACAAGCTTCCTGGAGTTGGTAATATTTGAAGTTAGTGTTGAACCATAGAGAAAAGCAGGAGGCAGACTTGAGGAGAGAAAGTTGTTCTAAGAAAAAGAAAAAGCCTATCAAAATAGGTTTGTTTTTTTTTAAAAATATATATTTTATTGATTTTTCACAGAGAGGAAGGGAGAGGGATAGATAGTTAGAAACATTGATAAGAGAGGAACATTGATCAGCTGCCTCCTGCACAGTCCCTACTGGGGATGTGCCCGCAACCAAGGTACATGCCCTTGACCGGAATCAAACCCGGGACCCTTCAGTTGCCAGGCAGACACTCTATCCACTGAGCCAAACCAGTCAGGGCTATAAAAATAGGTTTATGTGGAAATTCCAGAGCACTACTTATTCTTTTGAAACTTGTTTGCTTCCTAAGGAAGTATTACTACCCTTTTCCTTTTAACCTCACTTTGTTCCAAATGGCTTCCTGCTCTTCCACCCTCACCCCACCTACAGCAAATGTACCAACTTGTGGTTTATAACTGACATTCTACAGTTTACCTGCTATGTGCAAACACTGGACTAAAACAAAGAAGAAATAAAAGACAAATAAAAAGAAATACAACTGTGATCCTCTTCATGTGACTTGATCACTACCAGCGTCTAGGAAGGAAAATCTATTCTTTGTCTTGAATTGTCTATCAAAGAGAGTTATATCTCACTAGAGCAGTGGTTCTCAACCTTCCTAATGCCGCAACCCTTTAATACAGTTCCTAATGTTGTGGTGACCCCCAACCATAAAATTATTTTCGTTGCTACTTCATAACTGTAATTTTGCTACTGTTATGAATCATAATGTAAATATCTGATATGCAAGGATGTATTTAGGCAACCCCTGTGAAAGGGTCGTTCGAACCCCAAAGAGGTCTCGACCCACAGGTTGAGAACCGCTGCACTAGAGTCTCTAGCACTATCTCTGAGAACCACGTGCTCTATCCCTAAAATTGATTGGTGCGCTTGAAAAATGCAAAATAAACACCTCTATTTTTTAATCTTCATCAGATAGAATGCACATCATCCCAGGTATAAAAGAGAATAACTTTTTTAGAAACCGGTATGATTTTAGCAATTAAAAATGACAAATTGTTATGTGGGGGGGGGGGACGGGGGGGACAGTGGGAAGGACAGCATGATGATAATCTCCCCTGATTCGTTTTGGAATCAAACAAGAAACTTAACATCTTTTTTTTTTCATGTGCAGACTATAGGAAATAAAGCATTAAGCTGGTGGTTGGTTGCCCCTCGAAATGCATTTTGGTCTCTGGGATGCCAAAAAGACTTGCATCCAGGGAGAAACTGTTATCCATTTACAAGCTCATAGTCTAATACCTGAAGCCCTTGGAACCAGAGATGTTATGGAATTCAGAGTTGGTCAATATTGGAAAGGCAAAATGGACAGATAGCAGAAATCTTCTTCCAAATCTGGGCCAGCACCCCCAAATTACATACATTCCTATTTCTGCTAAGAAATCTATAATAATAAAAGGGTAATATGCTAATTAGACCAAACATCTTCCGGACGTCATTCTAGACGTCCTTCTGATGAAGCCGGGCCCAAGGGAAGCCAGCCCGGGTCCCGGGTGCCTGCTGGCAGCCAGAGGAGGGAAGCAGCCCAGGTCCCGGGTGTTGGAGGGAAGCCGGTGCCAGCAGTCGGGGGAAGGAAGGCCTCCTCTTGTATGGATTTTCATGCATCAGGCCTCTAGTGTATAAATAATTCACACTGAGTGGAATAAGTAAAGACTATAAACAGGTCTGGTTTTACTGCTGAGTTCAGATCAGATAGAGCCACCAAATGAAAAACTTTTGGTTTTCAAAATAGTGAATAAAGCACTGTGACCCTGTATTACCTTAAAAAACAGGGAGCTAATTAGAGTTCTCAAAGTGTTCATTATGAGCAAATTAGTCATTGAATTTCCTCTCATAGAATATTAATTCTGCTTTTCTTAAAATAGGCTCTAGATGTATTCTAGGAGGCTTTAGTGGACTCTAAAAGTCATTCAATAGTTTAATGATGCTATTTTTGTCTATTTTAATCATTTTTATTATCTAGTCATGAATCACATGTTAGTTTTATTCTTACTGATTTCTAATGAACAAAATACGACAAAATTGAATGTTGGTATTTACCTGCTGCTTCCACTAAGCTATAGATTCAGTTGTCCACATTATTTGGTGTGTGCTCTTCTGGTCTGCTCCCTGTGTTGGTTTCCATCTACTTGTTGAGAGGGAGAATATTGAGGAGCTTATCCTATCTCAGCCAAATTCCACTAGATCCTCAGCTTGTGTTTCTCTGAACTATAGCTCCTGTGTTGCCAGGTAGTGAGAGTACCCCAGCCAGACCATCCTCAGTCCAGTTTTATCTGCAGTGAAAGGATCTCCCATAGTTTTTCTCTCCAAGAAGAGCATAAGATCAAATGGATCCCTCTCTCTGTACGTTTTGAGTAATCTCTCTTAGTACCTAGATAAATGCAGACTACCTTGTACAGAGAGCACCCTTAAATTCCAGAACCCTTGTAGCAGGAAATGGGCATCTTGGGCAGCCAGGCATCATGTACCTGTAAATGGAAGGGAATGACCCTTAGGTACTGGGGAGTTTGTGACAAATCACATGGGGATACACACAATAGCATAAGTTTATTTTTTATTATTGTGCATTTTTAATTTTTATATATATTTGGGCCTTGCTGGTTGAAGTCTTAGAGAAAAAGTAAGAAGATTATGAAATTTGCGCAAAACAACTCTCCCCTAAAAAGAGTTATTAACATTTTAAATACCAGGTACATTTAAAAGAGTTTTCTTCACATTTACATTTTTCTTGGGAAAATATTTATAAGTTAACTTTGCGTATTTGTTGCATTACGTTTTACAGAAAATGACACATAGAAGAATAAAATACTGTTATATTCCTCAGGGGATGTTCAATCTAGTGAGGGCAAAGGACTCATAAGCAGTCATTCTGATGTCTCTTCCTAAGAACTACAAGGTAGGGCTCTAAGGACGGAATACGTTGCCCGGGTATGAAAGGGAAGGGAAGGCATTGCAGGCAGCAGGAAGAGCAGCACAGGCGAAGCGCGGAGGTGGGGAAGTGCAGAGGACATCAGGTGTGGCTCGAAGCGGAGTGTTGGAAGGCTGCAGATGACCTTGAAACTGGAGATATAGAATAGAAAAGTGAATAAAATAGGTGACTAGCCCCAAGAAAAGTAATGCTGCTAAGAACTAGCTATTTCACAGCTTTAGCTCATTAAGGTACTTTGGGTTAAGCCAAGAATTTTCAGTGAGCCCTGGTCGGTGTGGCTCAGTTGATTAAGCATCCTCCCATGCACTGAGAGGTCGAAGTTTTGATTCCAGTCAGGGCACATGCCCAGATTGTGGGCTTCCCAGTAGGGGGAGTGCAGGATACAGCTTATGGATATTTCTCCCTCTCTCTGTTTCCCTCTCTCTGTCCCTCCCTCCCACTGTCCCTCCCTCTCTCTTCCTCTCTCTCTAAAACCAATAAAAACATATTTTTTTAAAAGAGAAATTTCAGTGATCTCTGTGAAAAAAAAAAGCACATAGTTAACCAAGACAGAAGTAGGAAGCATGCGTTGTTTATGACTTCAACTGATACCTAAATAGCATTATGGTTCTGGACATAGACTCCTAAGACAGGCTGTTTAGGTTCAAGTCTTGGTCACTAAATGTACTTACTGTGTGACCAAAGATATTTAGTTAACTTCATCGGGTATCCATCTGTGCATCTATAAAATAATAATAGCAAATATACCTTTCTCAGAGTTGTGAGAATTAAAAAAATTTATATATATACATATATACCCTATCTAATAAAAGAGAAACATGGTAATTAGCATATGACCGCTAACCTTCCCATTGGCTAATCAAGGCAATATGCAAATTAACTGCCAGCCAAGATGGCGGCCGGCAGCCAGGCAGCTTGAAACTAACATGAGGCTTGCTTGCTTCAGTGACGGAGGATTCCAATGTTCTCCACCTGCCGCTGCCGGCCTCTGAGCTGCAACTCTAAGCAACTATGTTACAAATATAGAAGCTAAGCAAAACCCCAGAAACCTTCTTTAGTCCACTGAGCTTCAGCCAGCAGGATTGCAACATTGTTTCAAATACAGAAGGTAAACAAAGGCCAGAAACCTGCTTTCAGCAGCAGAGGCCTAAGAGCTGGAGCCAAGCCTCAAAGCTAAAGCA
>NW_006290460.1:476435-483476 GCF_000327345.1 Myotis davidii
AAGACGCACACACACACACACACACACACACACACACACACACACACACTAGAGGCCCGGTGCACAAAAATTTGTGCACTCAGGGGTAGGGGGTCCCTCAGCCCGGCCTGTGCCCTCTCACAGTCTGGGACCCCTCAGGGGTTGCCCACCTGCTGGCTTAGGCCAGCTCCCCGGGGGATTGGGCCTAAACTGGCAATCAGACATCCCTCTGGCAACCCAGCAGCCCTCGGGGGATGTCCACTTGCCAGCGGGGAGCAAGCCTGAACTGCAGTCGGACATCCTTAGCGCTGCTGAGGAGGCAGGAGAGGCTCCCACCACCACCGCTGTGCTGGGAACCATCAGCCTGGCTAGTGGCTGAACAGAGCTCCCCCATGTGGAAGCGCACTGACCACCAGAGGGCAGCTCCTGCATTGAGCGTCTGCCCCCTGGGGTCAGTGTGTGTCATAATTCCGTCATTCCCAGTCTTTCTGCTGTTGGGGTCAGTTTGCATATTACCCTTTTATTATCTAGGATAGAGGCCTGATGCATGGGTGGGAGCCAGCTGGTTTGCCCAGAAGAGTGTCCCTGATCAGGGTGGGGGTCCCGCTGGGGTGCCTGGCCAGCCTGGGTGACGGGCTGATGGCTGTTTGCAGCTGGTCACCCCGCCTTTAGGGTGGGGGTTCCCACTGGGGCGCCTGGCCAGTCTGGGTGAGGGGCTGAGGGCCGTTTTCAGGCTGGCCAGTGACTGAAGCTCCCAGCCTCTCCTTTTTTTCTTTTTCTTTTTAATTCTGGGATTTATTTACCTTCTATAATTGAAACTTTTTTGCTTAGGGAGCTCAGAGCCAGGCCATGGCAGGTGGGGAACCTTGGCCTCCTCCATCACTAGAGCAAGCAAGCTTCCTGCTCGCTTCAGCTGCATGGCTGCCAGCCTCCATCTTTGTTGGTGGTTAATTTGCATATCTCGCTGATTAGCCAATGGGAAGTGTAGCGAAGGTACAGTCAATTACCCTTTTGTCTTTTATTAGATAGGATATATATTACTTAGAACTGTGCACGGTGCATAGTAAGCATGAGAGGAATGAGCGGAGAGAGGGGAATGTAGGGAGAGGGAGAGGGAAAAGCCAATAACTAAGTTAAGGGAAAAATTAAATATTCCCTATGAGTGATCAGCTGGTTGGGTCTAAATAAATCACTTTATTCTTTTTCCAAGTTATACCTGAGCTATGACTGTGTTGTAATGAGAGCATCCAGGCTCCCCATGGACTATGCACCCAGACAGTATAAGCCAGTGAGTCTAAACCACGAGAGGCAGTGGTCAGAATTTCAGTGGGTCCTCCCTCTCCTCATCGGTATTCCTATTTTTGAATATTTTTTTTTATCCTCACCCGAGGATATGTTTATTGATTTTAGAGAGAGAGGAAGGGGGAGAAAGAGAGGAAAACATCAATTGGTTGCCTCCCGTACATACCCTGACCAAGGGATTCAACCACAACCTGGGTATGTGCCCTGGCCAGGAATCAAACACCTGGCCACAGCCTTTGGTGTACAGGAGGACTCTCCAGCCAACTGAGCCGCCCAGCAGGGATCTGTTCTTGTAAAGATATTCATTACAACAAATCAAAACAAAAGACGTATGCAGGCCTGTAGTGGTTGTGTCTGTGTTGTTTTGTTTGTTTAAGAGCTAGAAGGGGCAGCATGAAGACCCAGGAGCAAAATGCCCTCATTTTAGACAACGAGATACTAGGGTGGGAGGACTTTGGTCTGCCTAATACATTGCAGGCTGTGGTTACGAGTCTTGGAAATGTGTCTTTCCTGAATGTTTTTGCTCTGATTTATGTCAGTGTTTTATTGATTCAAACAGAAAGTTAAGCTTTTATTAACTTGCAGCAAACTGTTGTCCTATGATCTTTGATGTTTGAACTCAAAAATGAAAAGAAAGTAGAAACAGTGTGTTAAAATGAAATACGATTTATTGTTTCTGGCTTCCCTAATCTTTAGTTGCTTCATTTCTGGAGTCAGTGCGGTGCTCTTGTATGGACATGATATTTAGAAGCTACTACTTTTTAATCTGGCCTTATATAGGCTGCTAAACTTCTTAATTAATAAGTGTGATAATATATACCTCCTGGGATTTTGTGAAGATTAATCAGTTAATTAGAGGACATAATAAAGGTGAAATCCATGGAAGACAATAGGGATTTAGAAAATGCAAGTCTCCGCCGATGCCTGTCCTTTCCTGAGAGATGGCGTTTTAATGAGGACACCGTTTAATTTTAGCATGAACACAATCACTTCTTTCCTAATAATTTCCTCCTAAATCAAAAGCTGACTCGGAGCTCGTTTCCCTCTCTAGATCTGTTCCCTCTTTGGAAAGCGAGGTGGTTGGATTATGCTTTGCCTCAGTGTCGTTCAATATCTGGGCTTCGGCGGCTCCTTCAGAGCTTTCCTTTGGCCTAGGAAAATCCAGTTTATCCAGCCATCAAATTCTTCCCTCGGTTAAAAAGGAGAGTAAGCAATAAGTAGCCAGGGACAGAGGATAGCTGATGTCAACTGAACTGCCTGAGCTTTTTGTGTCCATGGCTGTTTAGTGCCTCTTCTGGGATAGGTGTTCTCCAGTGGATATGGCATGTAATGCAGACACATTGTGCCCACTCCCACATATTCATCTACATGCCTCCTGAAAGAAAAAGATTATAAGAAGACAGGGAAGTCTCAGACAGAGAGAAGGCAGGGGAGTTAACAGAGCCCTAATACAAAACATAACACGTATTTTTGCAAGTTAGGATCCCTGGGAAGCAGAATGAGACAGAGATTGACACATAGGGAGTTTATTAGGCAGTGATCTTGGGAAGGGACGGAAACAGAGGTGGGCAAAGGGAAAAGCTGCCTTATGATGAGTCACAGCAAAGGCCTTATCTGAGTTCACGGAGAACTCTGGAACTAATGTGGCCCGTCAGAGTTGCTTGAATTAAAGCAAGAGGGTCAGGCTTTTTGCTGCTGCACCGAGCAGTCATTGGTTGTGGCTTTCTCTGGGAAGAGGGCGTTACTAGGATGAGGCCCCTCACTCTTCAGCTCAGGCAATTCCTGAAGGGGGCTGACAGCTAAGAGTTTCTCCCAGCAGCAGTTTCTGCAGCGGGGGAAATAACCCCAGCATCCTTGAAGGGAGATCTGGGTGTGCCACGGCTTCCACTAAACTTTACTTCCGCCCCTGCCCCATTTCCTTCTTCCTTTTACTCTTAATTTCCTGATATGCATCCCTAATAAAGTATTAGCAGGTAAAATATTTCTCCAGGCTCTGCTTTGTAGAGAAGCTGGGCTGAAAAACCAAAAAGCTATACATGTTTGCTTTGGCTTCTATTTTATAGCCCTACATGAACCTGCTCCAAAATGGAACTCTCTACTATAAAGAGGATGTATATAACTAATACCACAGACCAAAAAAAAAGGCTTAGAACAAGGGAGATTAAGGGGGAGGACACTTGACTTCTAGAGGCAGAAAATTTGATTTCTAGAGAAGCTCAACTTGTGAATATTAGGAATACAACTTGGTCTTTCATATTTAGTTTCCAATTTGATCTCGTGGACATAATAATGTCTGATTTCTCCATCCCCCCCTAATGATGTCAAGAGTCTGAAAGAATATAATGTAAGTCGGAGCACTTTGCAGATATCACCAGATCTCCAGGATCAAATTATCCTCCCCATTACACTCTCTGGAAAATGTACTGAACAGTGAAACAACGATGCCATCCTTCAAGAATGGCTGGCAGGGCCATGTGGTGCACAGCCCCTTACAAATACAGTGACACCCGAACACTAGGAAGCCACTGGTTCAAATGTTTCTCTTGTCCCCTGCCAAGTTTCCCGACACTCCACCACTGGAGATTGAGGTTCTTCTTAGATCCCTTTAGATTTTTCAGTGAAAGCTCCAGGGTATTGCCCAAGTCCAGGCACTGTTGCCAGCTGAACCTCTGAATAGGGCCTCCTGCAGCTACGCTCTGTTATGGCCTTGTCAACAGGCACCTGAGAACAAGACAGGCACCTTCTCTGTGGGAAGAAGAGGAGAACGGGAGGGGAGGCACTGGGAGTCAGGACAATCAAAAGAGGAACTGAAGTGTGAAGTCAGTGGGAAAATAGTTCTCCTACTTTTTTAAAAATATATATATTTTATTGATTTTTTACAGAGAAGAAGGGAGAGGGATAGAGAGTTAGAAACATCGATCAGCTGCCTTCTGCACCCCCCCCCACTGGGGATGTGCCCGCAACCAACATACATGCCCTTGACCAGAATCAAACCTGGGACCCTTGAGTCTGCAGGCCAACGCTCTATCCACTGAGCCAAACCGGTCAGGGCTCTCCTACTTCTTGATTTCAATAAGGTCTAGCCCTGGTTAAATATAGTCTAAATCTACGCCACGGGCCACAGGAGTAACACGCTATATGCTGTAGGATAATCAACACCAGAGCTGTATCACTCCTGCCTATGTCCCCTTCTATCTCCTCTCCTCTGAAATCATCGGTGGCTTCCCTGGGTGGGATTTGTACAGGTTTCTCTTGTGACCTACGTATGAGAGGGTGACGTTCATAATTATCAGAATAAAATGTTTAGTCCCTTAGCTTAATTCTTACAATTAGCACAGTTTTCATTCTGACTAAGAATGTGAAATTAGAACATGACCCACTCTTACTTAATTAGCCCCATCCTTTCTACCAAGATTTAACTCCGCAAGTCTTTTGAAATGTAACATGTTAGAAACGAAATAGCACAGAATCCTCTAGCACGCTCAGGGGAGGCATGGGTAAAAGTCGTTTTTTTAAAAAAAGCAAAAATAATGGGAAAGTAATGAAAGAAAACGTCCCTGACATATTAGAACTAAAACAAACCATATGCTGTGTCAGAAAACGATTTCCTGTCACCCTGGATGAAAGCTGAAGGAGGGCTCTCCCCTCTCCTTTGTGAAAACTCGGCCTTGGCTAGCCCCTCGTGGGATTACAGGGCTCGTCCCCTCTGACCCCAGGCCTCTGGTGGCTCTCCTGCCCCCAGTATCTGCCACCGAGCCTGCCGAAGAGCTGGCGGCAATTACCGGAATGTAGGGCAATGACCTACTTTCCAGTTTTGTGAACCAGTAAAGCTAATATAGTGCTTTCTCTTCCAAAGCACAGACTTCATTGATTTTTCAACAGATCAATGCCAGCCACCTTAGACAAGGCAGCATCGAGCAGTCCCTGGGCAGTTCTGCTATGGTGAACTGAGCTGCATAGACAACTAACTCTGGGCATCTGCAGTGTATTCTTAATTGGATCTATGCATTCATTCTGAAATAAAATGTCTATAGATAAATCAACAGAGTTACTGAGTGACATTGCGAATCCATCAGTTGAAAGGAAATGGCACGATGCCAAGGAGCCAAGTCTGGGGCTTGTCAGTGCTGGCCTAACAGCTCCCTGCAAATGTGAGGCAATTTGAAGAACACTCAAACATCAATTCTGCATAAAATAAAGAATTATTAAATGTCACAGATAGGAGGGGTCATAGGAATGATCTAGTTCAGTGATCTTCACTGGTAGGTAGACTATGGGGTTGGGGAAGAGCTATTCTTTGGAATTACTGGGGAGCTTGCTCAGAATATATACTCAGGTTAGGCAGAACCTCTCAACTCAGCCTTAGTGCATATTAGAGCCTCTTAGGTGGTCCCACAAATATTTTAGAGCTTTGATAAATGACTCCTACCTCGGTAGAGAATGCACTGTTTTACAGAAATTGAGTTCCAGAGAGGTAGGCTTTAGCAAAAGCCACATAGCTAATAAAATGTAGGACTTGGACAACCCATCTAGATGTTCCGACTCCAAAGACAGAGCACTATAAATTTACTTTATCCTTCTTAGAATATGATTAAGCTTAGAATATTAAATTTAGAGATCCATGATATAATCCTTCACTTCAGTGCCTAATTGAACTAATGGTATGAATTGACTGTTTATTAATTTGAAAACATGGATTATAAAGCTTCTTCAAATGTTAAGATTTTATATGCACAGATAATCAATGGCTTCCTTCAGTGGGGATTTGTACAAGTATCTCTTTTGACTTATTATGAGATGGTTACATTGTATTAGTGGTTTTCTTAAAAGTAGCATGTAGTTAGGTTTTCCTTTTAATTTAATCTGACAAACTCTACATTAACATTGGAGTGATTAGACTATTTAAAGTTCATGTAATTATCAATAAGGTTGGGCTTACATGTTCAATTTTCACTATCTTCTTGCCTTTTGGGGGGGAGGGGTGTAGGTTAATTAATTACTTTATGCATATTTTATATTTTATTAGCTGTGCCTCTTGATGTTGTCATTGCTTTTTAGTGGTTACTCCAGGATTATTAATTTATGTATATTTTATCTTTTATTAGCTGTGCCTCTTGACGTTGTCATTGCTTTTTAGTGGTTACTCCAGGATTTAAGGTCCACATTGTTTTGGGGGTTTTGTTTGTTTGTTTTTTTTGTTGTTGTTTTTTTGTTTTTGTTTTTTTGCATTAGGCAGTCAATTATCTCTTAAAGCAATACAGTTAATTTTTAAAAAAGCATTTTGTATTTACCCATATATTTTTAATTTTTCTATCTTCTTGCCTTTTGGGGGGGAGGGGTGTAGGTTAATTAATTACTTTATGCATATTTTATATTTTATTAGCTGTGCCTCTTGATGTTGTCATTGCTTTTTAGTGGTTACTCCAGGATTTAAGGTCCACACTGTTTTTTGTTTTGTTTTGTTTTGTTTTTGCATTAAGCAGTCAATTATCTCTTAAAGCAATACACTCAATTTAAAAAAAAAACATTTTGTATTTACCCATATATTTTTAATTTTTAGTGCTTTTACTTCCTTTATGTAGATCCCAAATTCCATCTGGTATCATTTTTCTTCCATCTGAAAGACTTCCTTTAATGTTTCTTATAGTGTAGACCAGTGGTCGGCAAACTCATTAGTCAACAGAGCCAAATATCAACAGAACAACGATTGAAATTTCTTTTGAGAGCCAGATTTTTTAACTTACACTATATAGGTAGGTA